>NW_009706362.1:0-20465 GCF_000703405.1 Apaloderma vittatum | reverse complement strand
TCAGGCACTGGGATGCACTGCCCAGGGCAGCAGGGAGTCACTATCCTTGGAGGGGTTTAAGGAGAGGCTGGATGTGGCACTTGGTGCCCTCGTCTGGCTCATGTGAGGGTGTTGGGTCATAGGCTGGACTTGATGATCTTAGAGGTAGGTCTTTTCCAGCCTCAAGAATTCTGTGATTCTCTGATTCTGTGCTGCTATGCACAGCATCTTGCCTCTACGACTTGCCAATCCCACATCTTAAAGGATTTGGAATAGTAAACACAGGACAACACATGGGTCCTTAGTGTCCCTACTAAATGGCCATGCCTATACCAAGAAACTCTTTAGAGCCTGTACTGCAGAACCAGTGTCCTAACTACAGGTCATGTCACAGTCATCTATGCAAATACATATCTCCAGGTACAAAGTTTCCTGAGTGCCTGTAAATAAATATTTGGTGCATAGATGGGGTAATATCCTGTGCACAGAATGTGAAGACTGGTGCTCAGCATGCACTACTCTCTACTATGTAAATCCCATTACATGAACTAATCTTAAAATGATCCGCTAGATCCTTGGAGTCTTGCTCCTCCAAAAGTATTTAGATTTTGGCACAAGGCTAGGAGAGCTCTTCAAAGGACAGTTCAAGAAGTCCAGCTTTTAAAAAAAGAGCTCTCAAATACTTCCCAACAATTATTTGGCATTTTTTATTTCAAATTTAACAATTCTTGTTATTCGTTTAAATGACTATTTGAAGTGTCCTTTAGTTTTCACTTTCAGTGTGGCAGAAGATTCCCTGGTTTAATTACTCATTGTAGAAAAAACAAACACTATTGTCTTTCATCTGCTTTGAGCTTGCTACCCTCCTTAATTTTATTGCACATTCTCTTGTCCTGCCACAAACTGAGGAGAAGCACCTAATCTATCTTCTCTAAGTCAGTTATTTTCATCCTTTCATGACATCCATTTACGTCTCTCCTTCCTAAGGTAACACTTCCCAATCTTTTCAATTGTCCTACATGACAGATTTTTTTTCTTTTTTTCTTTTTCTTTTTTTTTTAAGACATGGATCAGTTTTATTTGTCACAGGTGAGTTCCTTTCTAAATTGATAATATTTTTCTTACTTTTTTCTTTTTATTTTTATGGTCGTGTAACAACACTTCACAAAATTTTCCAGATGAGACCACATTTTGATTTATAGATTAGCTGTGTAGTATTTACTGCATCATTCCTCATCTCAATTCTTACGAACCCTCACATCTTGTTTGAATTTTTTTCTTAAAACTGCAGCTGCATATGTTATAGAAATCTGTCTTCATTGATACCCAGATCCGTTCCCTGGATTGAGACACTGAATGTAGACTCCTGTCAGATGTACAAGCAGTTTAATTTATTTTTTTCCCTTCAGTATGCCTTACTTTGCATTTATTGGCATTGAACTTCATTTGCCCCCTCTTCAGTCCTCACATGGTTTAGTTAAGTCTCTTTGAAGTTCCTCACGGATCGCTCTGGTCCGTGCCAGCTAAATAACTTTGTGTCATCTGCAAGTTTTGCTAACCTCAGTATTACCCTCTTCCAAGATCATTAATACAGATTTCAAACACAAGATCTAATGCAGAACAATAAGGCGAGGCATCCCACTGTTCACCTTGTGCCATTGACTATTTATTCCCTCTCTTTGTTTCCCATCTTTCACCGATTTTCAGCCTATGTTTGATGTGCTCCATGAGCATATCAAGTAAATGAAACCATAAGTGTGGTTAAATATCAGCATGCTCAGTTTTTCTCATTGCTTTGAATACAATTCGTGTGGTAAATATAGTGTGCTTCAACCTCTTTTTCCAAGAAATCCCCTTTTATTTATTTATTATTTTTTAACAGCTCTAGAAATCCCTCTGGTAGGTCTACACTTTGGAAATATCTAAGAAAGAAACATGTACTCAATTATGTACACAGTTCAGCATGTCAGAATCGTTCACAGTCCTTATAGAAGGACTGTGTCATTTTTCTCTCTGCATAGTTAAGTATGAAGGGACAACATACAAGGAATTTTTACTATTTCTTTGTGAGGACACCACTACTACCTCCAGAAACAGCAGTACGTGAGAAAAGCAGAACTTTTGCTTTGTCCCTTCTCTTTCGAGAAGGATATTAAAAAAAAAATTACAGTTTTCCAGGCTGCTTTCAGCTAGAAAAGGTGCTCTTTCTATCTGTGCAGCATGGTCACTGCTGATGTTCATGCTGGGAGGGCTGATGCTGGTGTGATGGCTGCTAGTCAGTGGAAACAACTTTACGTTGGGCCCTGAGGTTCCAGGTCATGCACCTGCATAGACGAAGGACTCTTTCTGAGCTTGTTCTTTGCATTTCTTAAGTACCTTCTATCCATACTTCTACGTAAAATAACTGGATCAAGGTCAGCAGTCAAAGAGTGAGGGTCCTGACTTTGGTGACAGAGCAGCAGGGTTGTGGAACTCAGCGTAAATAATAGAGACGGAACCTATGTCTCACAATTTCAATCCCATCATTAACTTCTAGTTCATCAGCTCAGTGCTGCTTCTCTCTCTGTAAGCTCCTTCCACCACTTTGTTGTGTAAATCAAGCTCATAAAAACAAGTCTCCTACCCTGTGAATACACCCTGCAGTAAATAAGAAACTTTTTTTTTCTTTTCAAGTATTATGCAATAGGAGCTTAAAAATGAGTAGGTTCTGCAAATAATCATTCTGGTTAAGTAATATGCCATAATATCAAGAAAACGTAAATATAAATGTTGTATGAACACAGTCAAATCAAATGTGTTTATTACTCTGAAGGAATACTCATAGAAAATGTTTAGTTATGTTCAGGCTTCTCTGCTTCGGAGTCTTCACAATGTGCTGAGAGAAAAAGGGAGATATTATCACTCAAGTATCAGAGTGCCAATACCGAGACTGACCCCTCTTTCTTTTTTTGTCTTGGACATCATATTTTACAGCATGGCATTTTACAGTCCATGGCCATTAAGACACTAATTTCACCTCATGTTCCTTGCAAAAGTGTCATCACATACTCTGACACATTGACTCCTTACTGTTTATTAACATAAAGCTTAATTTTTAGGTTTCTAGTCACTGTGTCAGCATCCACAGAATGGATTTTGTACTCAGAAGGAGGAGGATTGGTGAGTTATTCAAGGCAATCTGTAGGAAAAGCTGAGAAATATCCCTGTCATTTCAGGATTTTGCCATCTTAACTTTGCCTGTAAAAAGGAATTTATTTCCAGTTGTGATGTTCAATCATAATCCCTCTGTCTCCTCTTTATGAAAACAAACAAGCAAGCTCAGGCAAAAGTCTTTATTTTTTAAAGTTGGAATGAAGGGAATTAACTGTGTTTTTATGACTAATCAAGTCTTAGATCTACCTTCCAGCCTGTGGGGGATCTGAGTTCATCTTCCCTCCTGTGCCTAAGAAGGTTCAAAAGCACAGTGCTTATCTCCTGAAGCAGAAAAATGTCAACAGCAGTGATTCAGAAAGTCTCATTTTCAAACACCCAAAATGTTTGCGATGTCGACACTTTGCTAAAAAAAAACAACAGGAGAACTGATTTTAAATCCCTACTTCAAAGTAGGCAAGATGAGCTTTCAGTAAGAGACCTCCTCACTCATCTGAGCGCATGGATAGTTTTTATGTCATTTGCAGTGGGAAAGGAGTATCTCTGATTCATTTCTATTTGGGTTGACTTCTTTTAGGTGTTCAGTTCAAGGAGAAGGTTAGCTGTTTATCTAACTCTAGATACTGGGATTAAATTTTTGATTCTTTCTTGGTATTTTCCACTAGAAAGTCTAGGGAACTCCTATATAAGCCTAATGGCTGCCCTGAACCTAGTTCTTAACTTAGTTTTAGCTAGTCGTGTAACCCTCTCTGTGTCTTCTAAACCTGGTGAAGTATAAAGATTTCCCTAAAACTCAGAAAATGAAATGTGATTTGTCTTTGGAAACTTAGTACTTGGTTTCTAAGTCACAACTTCAGTCTCGAAGTAATATAATGACTTCTGACATCCACTTCAGTTTTAGACATCTGTGCTTTTCTCCTATCTTGGACTTTATGAGAAACTAACGATCTATCTTCATCCATCTTGGTTGAGAGGCTACTTTTGAAACAAATCTGACTGTCCTCAGGTATTACAAGATGGTTCTCATCACAGATGGGTCTCAAAACCTTTCAGATGAAGCAAAAGTAAAATATGCCCTTCAAAAGCACATTTCATGCACTGCAACATCTATTGGGTCCTAGCTTATAGGTCTAGACTAGAGCTAACTGGAAAAGAAAAAACCCTTTTAAATATAAAATGACCCTCAACAGCCGCTGTTTAACTTTGTAGAGGTACTCCTGTTGTACCATACTCCTTTCTTACATTGTTATAACCTTGAATTAGAATAGGTTCCTCAGTTTCTGTGGCTGTATTCCATCTTAGTTCTGGTTTTGCTAAAGTATGGCAATTTACTTCCTTCAAGAAGTAGATAAGTCTGTCATCTCCAGTGAAAACCTGATTGCATATCACTCAGTTGTAAAAGAAGAGTTCCTTGTGCAGCCTAGAATGCAAAAATCCATTTAGTTTTTTTTTGTTTTGTTGTTTTTTACCAGGGGAAAAAAAAAAAAAAAAGCAAGAAGTGTTAAATCAAGTGCCAGAGGTGAACTATGAACCAGGTAGCTAAGTAATGTTAGTTCATTTTTTTATAGGTTGAGAGTCCCATAATAAAAAATTAATAACATTGGTAAGATTTGCAAAATCGGAAAATTCGTGTTTGACAAGCTTCTTTTTTTCTTCAGATATTCTTTTTTATCATAAACCTCTTTCCCAAAACCCAATCACAAAATTAAGGAGTGTAACAAAACATGTGTAGTCATTTCTCTTTTCCCTTTTAGGAAAGAAACAAACCCCTGTGGGACTCTATTTTTTTTCCCTTTTGGAGAGAAATAAATTAGACTGAACTAATCAGCATGAATTGTATGGGGAATGTTATGAGTCATCAGGAGGAAATTCTGCTTCATCTTTGTTTAAAAAGAAATAAAAAATGAGGATTTTTAAAATTACCAAAAGAAAAGGAAGATTAACTGTGCTCTGAATGCAAGAGCTTTCCAGGAGACCAAATAAGTCTTCTATAAACTGATTTGCCTTTCTGACTGCGATTTAGTAGAGTGACACCTAATTTGTTCTGAAAGTCATTGATGCCTCCAACACAATGGAGGATGACAGCTTGCATAACCTCTCTTTCAGCTCTCATCTCATTTATTCCGTTTGAAGTTGAGTTCCGACAAGAGAGAGGCACAGAATTAATATTACCTTAGATCAGCTCAGTCTCCAGAGGGAGCAGCAAAAGCTTTTCTGGAAACAATAAACCCTTTAAACATGACAGGAGGAATAGGACCTTAGGAGGTATCTGAAAGTATCCATTATTAAAGAAAAAAATATTAAAAATCTATGTGGGTCACTTTGATTGTGGTTTTTTTTTCCTTCTTAATAACAAAAGATGAGCTACTGCCAGTTTTACATACAAATTTAGAGAGCTTAGATAGTCTTTCGTTAGCATTTATTTTGTACACACATGCATGCATACATAGGTTTTCTTTTTTGTTATTGTAGCAGAGTCCCTAGCCATGAATGGTATTTGTTTTGACTTTGAAATTCCCTGCTTGTTTGATCTGGTTCCTTTCCAATTTAAGATAAGAAATCAGGAAGGGAAATTCCCATCACATCTGATAGTTTATAAGGTCAAATTTAATTATTGCAATTTGCATTTAAAATTAATGTAATACTTTTAAAGTAAATCAGAGGAAGCCAAAGAGATAATTTGTGCAGACAGCTTTGTAGAAGGAACAAAAATAAAGAAGCATCACAACTTCTGCGTAGCTGTGTACACTTTAATCTGTGGTCTACAGAACATCAGCATGGGTAAACTGGCACAATTCTATTCAAGCAATATAGCTACGGTGAATTATGCCAGCTAGCAGTCAGACTTTATATATATACATATATGTGAATGTGTATGTGTGATGGAAAAATTAGGCAGTTGAGGCAAAAATATATATATATATATATGAAGAATTTGAAATGTTGCTGTTTGTCTAAAACCTTCACATCAAACTACAACTAAAAAAAAAATAACCCTCTGGGGTTTAACAACTAAGAGTGGACAGACTTAATACAGAGGCTATCCATTAATAAATAATCTACCCAATTGATAAACCTTGCAGCATTTTCTTTTTATGAATTCTCAGCAGACTTCAGATTTCTATCGGCAGACATCCAATTTACATGTGAATCGTGATTTCATCATATCATATCCTGTCATTCCACTAGGAATAATTTCCTGTCACTCCACTGTGAATCATTTCAGGAAAGTACAGATGACTTAATAATTTACAATTAAATAGTTCGTGTCATGCTGGAGTGAACAGTGCGAGAAGAATCGGTGTATTTGCCACAGAAATGCAAATACCTCTGGGAGATGCAGGGTGGAGCTGCAAAGAAAGAAAGGGTGAAGGAAGAAGAGTAGGCAAAACCCCTCTAATTTAATGATGGACAGTAGAATGGTGACATATAGCAAGGCCTGATTTTAACATAAGTCAGAAAGCTAGAATACAGATGAGGAGGTTAAGTAGATTGGAGAGAAGGCAGCCTAAATATTGCTTTGTTGGGAAGGGCAATGTAAACCTTAGCCGCTCTGCTGAATACAGAACACTTAACAATCTCTAGGGACAAGCTATAGGCCTGAGATTACACTTGCCTTCTCACCGAACAAATTACTAAATGAATGTCACTTGTCTTCCTCCCCACCCGTCTCCTCCATTTCCCCACCCTCATTCTCAAAACGTTGCTTTTTTTTACATACATATATATATAGGCTTTGATTTCCAGCATTTTGTTAGAAGTCCAGCAGTGTTTGTCAGCAGTTTGTGTGCTTCTACATGTGGCTTTGTGCTAATCTATTCACTTTGACTGGGCCCTTTCATCTCATTTGTGATGTGTGGCCAGCTCCATGTATTCCCCTCTGACTGGAAGAGCAGACATGAAACATATTCTTGTGGTCTTAGCTATGCTACCAGTGCTTCTCCTTTCTGAACAGGATTCATCTTCCTTAGCTTTAGATGGTTACAATACAGATGTCTCCATCTGAGCTACTCATCACTGTTTCTCTTTATGGTCTATGAAAAGAAATAGATGTTCTAAAGCAGGACTTTTCTGTCCTACATTAAACTATCTAAATCAAAATGAGACTAATTTCCCTCTAAAACTGCCTATTTCTTTCTATAGTCTTTAAAAAGAACCTATAATAACAGTTCAGATGGAAATATCTACTAATTCGATGTTCAAAATTTAGGTGTAATTGATGCTTATTTTGGTAGTCTGCCTGATGAAATGGATGATGAAAACACAAAGATAAACACACACCCCCAAAGCAATGTAGACAGACAAAAGGTGACTTTCTGACTGAGATCTGAAAAAAAATCACCTACCTACTAGACAAACATCCCTTGGGAAAACATTTTATCAGGGTGAGTCATTGTGAAGGTCAAAACTTACAACACTAAGCCAGAGGAGGACAGATAGAAAAAATTAGTCTTTTGACAGCGTGTAAGAGTTGGGGTAAATTAATTCCTTTCATAGCATTAATTTGCTTGTATACAACGAGGACAAGGCAAAAGATGTCATACATCTCTGCAACCGTACTTCAAAATTACTTCTTAAATGAACATGGACTGAAAGAGGAGAAATAATGAGGAGTCGGTGAAAAACGTAGAGTTTCACTACCATAAGCTTTCTTGTAAGGTTTGTCTCTGGCTTGTAAGGAAACTCAAGCACTTCTGTGCGTAAATTCAAAATCAATTTAACAGTAGAAATCATATGAAAAAGTGGTGCCTGGTTAGATACTTTTTGGAATGCAGGGTACATTGGGTAGGAAAAGGTAAATTAACTCCCATGGGAGTTAACTTCCAGTTTCTCTATGCAATGCCTGAAAATGGTCAAATAAGTTACATCAATAAAACACCTCATATATTCACTGGAATTATGTCAAAGATCACACAGTAATTAACAAATAACAATCAATTTTTATTACATCACCTTGAGGCAAAAATTGGTAAAAGCTTTCTAATCTGTGGATGGACTCACAGCACAGAACAAAATAAATAAGAAAAAATAAAACCTCTCTCATGGCTGCATTTCAGAAGAGTACATACAGTGAATCTGAGTTACATCCTGTAAGTCTTTCATCTAGCTTCCCTCTAGAGAATGAGATTGAAAAAGTAATGATAGAATCTGTCTTTATAACAGTAACTGTAGTTATAGCAGCCCTCCAGGACTGGGAAAGCTATGTTCAATTCCTCCCTGCAGGAATTTAGTCTCTTTTTCCTCTTTTCGTTTGAAGAATCTTGAAAATTTTTTCTGCTGAATGACAAAGCTTCAACAGGGCACTAGGAAAGTGCTTCTGCCCTCCTCAGTTCATCACAGGAAATTATCCTACCTGTTATTTTTCACATGAAGATTAAGGTAGAAGTATTCTCTTCTCTGCAATAATTTTAATTTTATAGAGGAATTAAATATTAATTAACTGGACTCAAGAAACAAAGAATAACACTAAATGGATGGTTATATCCTAGGATGTACAGCTAGAAGTAAACTCTAGTTTTTTAGTGCTTGCTCTTGGTTCTCTATCTCCCCCAGTTGACAAAAAAAATATAAAACATAAATAGCAGGGTCTCCTGGGAAGCTGGAGATAACATTTGAAGTAGTATAAGAAAGAGAGGAAATTAAAATTTGGCCACATGCTTTTTAAGGCATGCTCATATGAATGTCAAAGAAAACCCCAGCAACAACAAAAAAACCTACCTGATCCTTTTGGAAAAAAAGAAAAAAAGGCAAAAAAAAAATGTTCCGGAGAGATCTGGGAGTGTAATTATGATGTGTTATGGTACATTCCAGAGCCAGAGCAACATGTCCGAGATTCAGAAAAGAATAAGATCTGGAATACGTATTCCTGTATTTCATGCAGGTTAGAAGGTTGTTCTCAACCAATCAGGATGGATGATTTGATAAGATGTTGATCCAAATATACCATGCTGGGAAACAACTCTAGCTTTTGCTGCTGTTACGGGATCTGCCTCCAAGATCTGCAGTTCCCCTGATGCATCTTGCTTTTGTAGTTATGAAGTCCTACTCCCAAAGTACCTTCCTCATTCCTGTATGTAGAATTATTACTTTTTTTTTGCCACTCACTGAGAGGAAAGTGATACGATCTATATTTGCAAATATGAATCAGAGGTACAGAGAGATAGCAGCTAACTTGTCCAGCATGAAAAAGGGAGATATATTAGAAATTTCTGCATAAGGTTCAGCACTGCTACTGTCTTTTCTGTGATATGGGACCTCTTTTTGATGTATCTGTATCACTAAGAATTATTCTCAATATTCCTAGTTAGAACATTAACTCGTTACTACCGCATGTTACACACAGGCTGGATAATTGCATTTTCTCCTCCTGGTAAACCTTTGGACATACTATTTATCTTAGAAAATACATGTAGTATTAATCATTAGTAGTATTTCATGTCATTGTTCATTTCCTCATTATGGGGTGAAATACTTAAGCGCATGTAACCACATTTATTTTCATTAATGATGCCAATTAGCAAGTGGTTATAAACTTTTAATAATATTGTAACTATATAAATCCTCATTGGGGTATTTTCATTAATTTTTATCAGTTACACAATCAGCTAAATAACTGAATTCTGCTGCTGTAAATTTGTCACCTCTGTCACAAGTTCATTAAACAGTGTTCAGGGTCTTAGGTAATTTTCTTCCAAATCACAGAATTAATGACGATCTCAGCCCTCCTGCTTGCCCTGAACTGTAGATGGCCTTCAGAAAATCCTGCCTCAAGCAACACAGAAGTGGAAGGCATCTCTGTTTGTAAGGCTGGTTTCCATCTCACCTCAATTTGACTTGCTGAATGTCAGGCATCTGACTGTAGTTTTTCATCCAGGCTCTCTTTATACCCATGCAGAAATGGGCAGCTTTAACTGAGGTTCTTTGTTAATGACTGTTTTGGGATTAGATGATTTGTATTTAGGTAAATCGAAAATATTCAGGGAGGGGAGAGTAAACGAAAAAGTTTAGGTTTGTTTTGTTTTGGAAAGCAGGAATAGATGGGAAAGATTTATCTGTTGAACATCCAAAATACTCTTGGATAAAACACAATTCTTCAGTAGCCTGTGGTTAATTGATTCACTGTTTGTATTTTTTTTCCATATTTGTTTCCTGGAAAAAAAAAAAAAAAGACATTCTGAGACAGCAGAGATACTCTGGTGGGATTATGTTGCCTAACCCTGGATGTCTCGTGTCCTTTTACATGCTCTGGGCTTCCACATCCGAGCTCCAGCTTGGTCTGCAGTGGCTCCTGTGCTGCATCCCTCACATCCATGTATTCATATTGGATTCAAATTGGATTTTGACATTTGTGTTCATATATTTAAATTGTTGTGATAAAATGAGATATTTTAACTCTCTCAATAAAACAATATACTGTGGATTTCTTTGGGAATTCTAATGTTTTGCTCAGACTTACATTTTCACCTGATCCAAACATGCTCTTTTATTTTTTTAATTTTTTTTTGAGGGGGGAGTGAGGAGAAGGAGTTGATGCTGAGTTCATCCTTGAGGTTTCACCTAGTTCTAACTGTCAGAACAGCAGATTCTGCTGGAGAGTATCCTGGACAGAGATCTATTTCAGGAATCTCTGTCCAGGATATATATTCAAAAGTAAGTGAAGAGATAGATACAGAACTTACTAGGCTAATGACACACAAGAGGACAGATTAGAAAATTCCTGCAGTCTCTTTAAACCTTAACATCTGTTAACCACTATAATTTAACAATGTTTTTCTGTAGAAACAAACCCCAGCAACAATTACTCATCAGCTAAAATCCCGGAAGTATCGGAATAAAGGAACTTACAGAAATGAAGAGAAAGATTTTTCTCTAGAAAACACTCAAGATGAAGACTGGTGTTCCACAATGCAGAAGCTAGTGCTGTTTATCTAACAAGAACTGAGGCAGTAAGTTAGTAAATAAGCACAAATTTTCATGTTAGAGTAAGTGTGGAGAGACTTCTGGAAACACACATTACGTGATGGATGGTCCCTAAAACTTCTCACAAAACACTGCCATATCCATGCAAATATGTTATAGATGAATTCTCTTACCACAGAAGACATGCAAAGACATAATTTTGCCATTATTTGTAACCATGACCACATTTTGTCCATTAACTAGGTTTATTCTTCCCCCTCAAACCCATCTCCATGTAAAGTCCACACATAGGCTTTTCGTCCTGCCACCTTCAGCTGAAAAACTAGTAATCAAAATTATTCAGCTATTGACATGGCTTTGCCTTCACTCAGCCCAGCCATTTAACACCTGTAATATGCTTTCATCCTGTGGCACTGTAACATCCTTGTTTGTTAATGGCACAGATATCAGTACCCAAATGCCCCTGGCTCAGCAAAGAGGAACAGAGCTATCACAATTAGCATGAATCAGTGTGTCCAGCACTGATCCATCTGCTTCATTCTAACCCAGTAGTAATTTTAATAATAGGGTTATGCCTGCCTGGAGCAATTGGAGAGATCCCTGAGTTAGTTGCCAGTTGAGCTGATGTATCCACTCAGATGAGTGAAAAGCCGTGCACAAGTACTCATTTATGCCCCTAAAGCAGGGAAGCTTCATTAGTAAAGGTTTCCATCAGATAGAAGGACTCACTGGTGTGGCCACAGTGTGTCTGGCTTCAAAGGTTGAGCTAACCACACTGACAAGTAGAGTAACCCCTCCGTCAGTTTCCTTTAGATGCTCTATGTTTGTTGTTGCATTTGCAATTAGATATTAACTCTTCTAAACACATCTTGCAGAAACAAAGGTTTTAAGCGAGGTACTACATAGGGAGCTTGGTCACCCCATGTTTTTTCCATAGACAGTGAAGAGAAAGAGAGAGAAAACAGAATTTCCAGAGCATAAGTCAGATCTTGGAAGAAGCACATCCTCCTGGAGATGCTGAAGTGACCTTCTCTCTCCTCCATGGTTGCAGAGGAAGCCTGGGATGAACAGGAACATAAATTGAGGGCCTAAACTGGGGCAAATGAGTCCAGGCAATAATAACTGAAAGAGCTGCCAGCTCTAAAGCTGCAGATAGTTCCTTTAAGCAACTGGGATCCTTTTCATTTTTTTATATTTTCTTGTGGGTCACCTGGCTTTAATTCAAATTTAGTAGTTTAATATTCAATGAAAGAACACGTAGGACGCATTTTCTTGCACCTTCACATTCCACAACAGGGTGCTGCCTGTTTGTTCACTTCATTAGGAAGCTATATGCATATTTTTTTAAGCACCGTCAATTACAAATCACAAATGACTAGCACTTAATTGTGCATATTTTCAGATCAAGGCAGAAGCGTGTTGCCAGTACCTGTTAGGTTTGATGGGACAAGGTCGCATGGAAGAGTATTAAGAAATTGAGACAGAGATGTCAAGGCATTTCCAACGGCAACATCGACCGCCTCACTCATATCAACAGGGGGGAAATGGAAGCATAAACCAAATTGTATCCAAATGATTGCAATTGGAGCACATGTGTTATGGGAAAGGTTTGAAGTTAGCACATGTGCTGATATAGCAATATGAAGATGAAGGGAAAGAAAAAAAAGCAGCATTCAGTGTCTTTGCGGCACAGATGGTCGGGTTTGCTTTTCTGGCCTAGTTGTTCATTAAAATGAATCAGATGAATCTGGCTATCCCAAACTGTTAGTATATGTCTCTGCCTTATTATTCTGTGCTTTGTAACAATGATGATACTGCACTGCCCATGGGCCAAATAATGCTTTGGTGTGGTTCACAGGATATATCGGTGATGGGCTGTCGATGTTGTAAGTAGCAATTCATCCAGCAGTGGGATGTAGGAAAGGGTATGAAGCACCAACAGGATCCCATCTGTGGTCTAACCATGTTTTACAAAATCACTTAGTAGGTACTACATATACTGTAAGCAATTATGTGTGATTAACTACAACATCACAAATGACACCCACTTTCGGGTACTTTGCCTTTCACATTTTGACAGTACTGAGTGGTAAACACTATTAAAAAAGAATTTTTCTAATTTTTCTAATGTGGCAAAAGATCTTTATAGTGCAAAGAACACCACTAGAGCTTTCCTCTTTTTCTTTTCCTTCCGGAGAATGAATAACAGTTATGAAGTGTGGTGATATATGGTCCTACTAGACAGCCATAAAGTGTAAATTTCCAACATGAGCTGCCTGTGGGGATGGGAGATTTCCTTCAGCCTCACAAGTCCCACTGACGTTAATGAAGGAGGCATGTCTACAACACCCCTCACTGAATAATTTACATCTGCACAGACACAGAGTCAGAAGGCAAAGCTGGAGACACATCAGAGAGCTGGCTTTAAATCAAGTCAAAAGTTTGCCTGTGTTTGTGGGTGGTTTATTATTACAAAAGGAAAGCAATGCAAAGTAACATTAAAGCTATCTTTTCAGCTTTGAGGGCTTCAGAATAGAGAAACGGTGAGGAGTTTACTGGGAGGGATGAAGAACAAAAAAAGGATGATGCATGGCTGAAAGAAAGACGGTTTAAGAAGGTGAATGGGTTATAAAATTTTAATAAAAAGTAAAGATACCATGAACTTAAATCCAAAGTTAGAGTAATTGTTTTGAAACACTCTAGATATAAGTCACAGGCGATGGCAGTAGATGACCCATGGACTGACTGTGTGACTGATGTTACTGTCCTTGAACGGGCAGGGGTCACCAGTGTTGAGGCCATGCTGCTGAGGGCCCAGCTGCCCTGGGCCTGGCACGTCTCCAGGATGGAGGATCACCGCATCTCTAAGGTCGTGCTCTATGGTGAACTCGCCACCGGCTGCCACAAAGAGCCCCAAAGAGGAGATACAAGGACTCTCTGCAACAGTACCTCAGCTTTGGCCATATTGACCTCCATCAGTGGTCCACTCTGGCCTCCAATCAGGAGACGTGGAGACACACCATCCATAACGCTGCTGCCTCCTTTGAGAACGCACATAGAATTAGTCCTGAGGAAAAAAGACAATGCAGAAAGAACCGTGCCTCGCCAATACTGCCCAAGGAGACTTTCCGCTGTGCCTTTTGCAACCAGACTTGCCTATCCCACATCGGCCTTTTTAGCCATCAGCGTGCTTGTAGCAAGTGTGGGTAGAGCCCTTCCCATATCTTTGTTCACGAAGCCTAGCCATGATGATGGAGGAGATATAAGTCTAAGGTTGGTAGGTGCACAGTGTCTAGATCCCCACAAAATGTCAAATTCTGAAAAATTAGATCCTCATTGGTTTTCTGAATAGAGAACGAATACTTCCTTCACAGGTATGTTTTGGTGATCAAATCAGCTCTTTAAGAGGTGAGCGATCTTGGACGTTCAGTCTCACAAGACCTGAACTGGCCCATACAGTCTTAGACCTGGTTGACTCTCTCAAGGACTAGCTCTACTGCTGGTGTTAGAAAAATATCTATGTGGATGAGACTTTGTTCCCACTACTCTGTCCCTGTTACTGTAGAAAATCAATGTGAAAATTTCCATGGACTAAAATTTTTCATCATGAGGAAGAGTGTGCTCTCTGACTTCTGTTCTCATTCTAAACTGAGGAGCAATGAAGAGTGCCTTAATCCAAACCAAGGAAGTGACCACTGTATTGCAAAGCTGACACATCCCACAAAGCTCTTCTGTGTTAAGGAAAGAGTCATCTGTTTCTCAGCTAAGTCACAGATTTTTTTTTTTTTAAATACATCTTTTATTTTTTCCTAAGCTACCAAGCTTGGTGATAGTTTAGTTGGAATATGCACCATCTGAACAGATGGAGGAAAAAATTTTCACTGAAAATATATGCCTATCGCTTTAATTGATGTGTAAGATGTTTTTTCCTAGGTAGGAACATGCTGAATATGTAAAAACATTATTGTTCTGCCATTATCACCACACCTTTATGAAATTATAGAGTGATTTTGAATAAAAGAAAATAAATTTCACGAAAAGGTTGGATGGATATTTATGGTGGCAAACTGTCTGACTTCTTAAACCAGCTGCTTTCAATAGGAAGTGGGCTGCCTCTCCCCAGTGTGTGTCTTTTTGGTTCTGAGTCAGGAAGAGGGAGGGGGGAAAAAAGAAAAGAAAAAAAAGAAGGGAAGTTTACAATAGATTGAGGAAAATGAGGAGGGAGAATTAAAAGAAAATTAAAACATTGTTTCTCTATTTCTCCCTAATTTATTGTTTGATTTTGATGTCAGTGTCACATAAGCAGGTTTGTCTCCTAAGAGGAAAAAGAAAAAAATCAGTGATAAGTGTTCCATGTGTATTCTAAGTGTAATTTGTTTTATTCACAAACCTAGCATGAAATAGTCAAACAACAGGTAGGATAATCTGTTCTTTTGGAATCTTAGCCTTTTGTTAAGTTCCTAGGAGGCAATTTAAATCCAGAGATAAATCTAAGCAAGAGCCCAAGGAGGAATGTGAACTTTCCTAATGCTCTTATGTCTCCTTGCTCCTTGATGTCCCTTTGCGGTATCTCTAGGTAATTCTAACCCAACAATATTAACGTCACTTCCAGAGAATCAAATGTTTTGTCAGCCAAGTGCAAGGATCTGGAAGAGTCTCCAGATATATGTCTTTTACCTAAGTTTTGACATCTTCAATGTAAATGGCTACACTTGAGCTAGTCATTCTAGATTCTCTTTAGAGTTTATGGAGAAAAATAACTGCTTGTAGAAGCAATATGTATCAATGTATTTAGTTGACAGGATTGGGGGACTGACTGAATAGAGGTCAGCTTTGTGGAAAAATAGCTGGGAGTTCTGATAGACAAGAGGTGGAACAGGAGTCACCAGTGTCCCTGTGTAGTGATGGTGGCCAGCTCCACTCAGCTGTGTGACTCTCAGGCAAATAGAGTACTGGAAATGCAAGGAGGTGGGAAATTATGTTTATTAAAAGAAGGTTATGCCAGTTATTTCCTCTCTCTGCAACTACCTGGTGAGACAGTGTAGGAAAAATCTAGTCAGAATTCTTGAAAATGCACTGGGGTAGGAGTGGGTGTAAGAACTGCAAGTTTAATATGAGAAATTTTGCCTACATATTTGGAAAAAAATGTCTGCATGGTGATGAGGGTGGTCAAGCACTTAAGAGATTATCCAGAGGGATGATGAAATATCCCTTGCTGGAGATATTCAAAACTCGACCGGTCAATGCACTGAGTAACCTCATTTAGCTTGTTGTTCTTTCAGGGGTGTTTTGGACTAAAGATTTAAATAAATCCATTCCAGCATGTTCAAATCTGTGATTTGTGCCCTACAGGTGTGTATGGACTTTGCAACTATAAGGAAAGTCAAAGGACCATAAAGAAAATTACTCACTCCTGTGCAAATCTCTCTATTTTATATCTAAGTTCCAGATTTTAACAATGGCTTTTGGGATCTCCGCCATTGCTGTGATGTTCAAAGCCAAAATTAATTACTCTTTTATCTCTATATTTATTGGCATGTTACCTAACCATCTGTCAGTGTACGAGTTCATAATATCAGTGAATCTATACTGTTAGGCCTCTCTGTTACTTGTCCTTGTACTTCACATTCAAACTTAAGTATCATAACAACACTACAAATAGAGATGGCCCATTGAGGTTGAGACATAGTAAAGCAAAAAAAAGACTCAGAGGAATTGGTTATCGTTGTCTGATATGGCCTCTTAACCCAAGGGAAAGTGCACATCCCTGTATGGAAAGAAACAGTTGTCCCAATGAGAGAGACTAGGTTTCCTTCTTACTAAGGAGGACATTTCTATTTTACTTTATAAGTCTTGTTTCCTTCTTCTTCCTCAGCTTTTCTTATTGAAGCAAAGCAAATAAAATTAAGGCAGTTTTGGGGAGAATCTTCTAATGTAGGGGCCTATTTACCTGAAATTGTTTTCCAGTGGGGATAATAACAACCCCTAAACTGAAAACCATAGAATAATCATAACCATAGAATGGCCTAGGTTGGAAGGGACCTTAGAGATCATTTTAATCCAACCTCCCTGTCATGGGCAGGGACGCCACCTCTCGACTAGACCAGGCAACGCACATGAGGACCCAGCGGGAATCAAACCCACGACCTTGGTGTTGTCATTGTTGTCAGCAAAGAAAACCCTATCAGACAGGGCTTGCATTGGCTAGCAAGAACTTCAGGAATTGTGCTGGATTAGTTGCTTCTATGCCCCAAAATCTCATTACTTGCAGTATCTCAATCAAATAATGCCAGAGAACAATGGTCAGACAGGTAGAAGGTGGGGATACGTATGGAAACACTGAGATATATAGGAAGCTTTGCCTTGAAAAGCAGCAGCTGAGGGGAACTAGCACGGAGGTCTACAAAGCTGAGAGTTGCATGGAGAGGGTGAGTGGGGAAAATCTTCCACTCTATCTTCTAATGCAAGAAGAAAGGGTACCGAAGGAGTCTATTAGAAGGTGAGTTTTGAAGAAACAAGAGAGATCTCATCTTTGCACAACATACAGTTCAAGTGACATGGGACTGGGCTCCTAAAGTACTGAAAAAATTAAATGTCTGTTATATACAAATATATAGTTCAAGAATTACAGGTGCTGAAGTTTTTAATTTTCTTATAGAGCTTGACAAGTTGAGAAAAGACTTTGTAGGGGCTCACTTAATCTTACAGTCCTTCCTTAAGTTTCTAGTTTCCAGAATTTATCAAAATGACTATTCATACAACTAGCAAGGCATACTTCAAAGAGAATAAAATAAGCTTCTAGAAGGACAGTGTTAACCTCAGAGACAAATTAGGCTGATGTGGGACAGATCTATACCTTCAGAGATGTGATGCAACCTTGCAACACAGCTTGAAAATTGATAATTTCAGTTATTTCAAAAACCAGCAACAGTGAGAAATATTTACTTGTAAACTTATAACAATGTCTTCTTTTTCATTTTCTGGCTGTCATGGCTTCTTCCTTTTTAATAAAACTATTACAGTGAACAATGGTATTGGGAAATTAACATTAATAGCAGAAAATATTTGCAGATCACTGTGCATTCAATTCTTAATGTAAACAGTAAAAAAAAAAAAAGGCTTTATTCTGCTGGTTGTGGAAACAAAATCAATACTATACCAAAATCCTACTTATATTCAAACAGCAGGATGAAGAAAAAATCCATCCCTAAAATTAAACTTGTAAATCCATATTTAGAAGCCTATGTGTATACCCTAAAATTTGTCAGCATCTCAGAGTGCAGAGTTGGCAATAGCATTCGGGAAACAGTTGCAGTACAGGTTTGAGTAAGTTTCTTCTTTTCTGAGCAGCCTGTACCATACTGAAGCAAGGTCCTGATGGAAATTTACTAGCTAAAAGCCTTTTAACAAGCAGCAGCAATGATCTATGTTACAATTGCATTGTGAGTTGGGTATGTACGCACATTGTAATGCTTTGAGCAGGACTTAGCTCCGAGAACGGATGTTAAGAGTGGAGGCAGTCTTGGCTGTCGTGAACATGATATGTTAGAGTTCAGTGTTGATAGGGTAAGAAATAAGGTAAAAATTTCTGCCTTACACTTCAAGAGGGCTAACCTTGTCCTCTTCAGAGATATACTTAGAAGTATCACATGGGCTAGGATTCTAGAAGGTAGGGGTGCACAAGAGAGCTGGTCAACATTCAAATTCTACCTACACCAGTCTCAAGATAAATGCAAAAGAAAATCAAGTAGGGGAGGCTGGAGGCCTGCATGGCTAGGCAAGGAGCTCCTGGAAAAACTCAAATGGAAGAGGGAAACTAACAGTAGGTGGAAAAAGGATCTCGTTAATTGGGAGTGTGATAGAAATGCTGCCAGAGTACGTACAGAGTCAACAAGAAAGACTAAGGCTCTCTTGGAATTTATTCTGGCTGGGGAAGTGAAAGAAAACAAGAAAAATCTCTTTAAATACATCAGTGAGAAAAGGAAGACTAAGGAAAAAGTGGGTCCACTGCTAAATGAGGTGGGAAAGTGAGGCTATAGACATGATAACAGAGGATGCAGAGATGGCAGAATTACTGAATGCCTTCTTTGCCTCAGTCTTTACTCCTAAGGCCAGCCCCAAGAAACTGGAATTAAAAGAGAAAAACTGGAGTGAGGATGACTCTCCACTGGTCAGTGAGGATTTGGTTAGAGAACTATTACAAAAGCTGAAAATGAACAAATCCATGGGCCACGACGGGGTGCATCCACGTGTGCTGAGAGCTGGCTGATGTTTTGGCTGAGCCACTCTCCACCATCTTTGAAAAATCGTGGGGAACGGGAGAGGTGCTTGAGGACTGAAAGAAAGCCTGTGTCACTCCAGTCTTCAAAAAGGGCAAGAAGGAAGACCCTGGCAACTACAGGCCGGTCAGCCTCACTTCCAGCCCTGGAGAGATGATGAGGCGGGTCATTCTGAAGGCCATCTCTAATCAACAGAAACTAAAGAAGGTTATCAGGAATAGCCAGCATGGATTTACCATGGGGAAATCTTGCCTGACTGATCTGATATCCTTCTACGAAGCTGTGACCAAAAGGGTTGATGAAGGGAGATGAAGTGGATGTCATATACCTTGACTTCAGTAAGGCTTTCGATACTGTCCCCTATAACATCCTCACAGGTAAACTCAAGAAATATGTGATAGATGATTGGACCATGAGGTGGATTGTGAACTGGCTCTGGGACAGCAACGTGCCCTTGTGGCCAAGAGGGCCAATGGGATCCTGGGGGGCATTAAGAAATATGTGTCCACCAAGACCAGGGAGGTTCTCCTCCTCCTCTGCTCCACCCTGGTGGGATCACGTCTGAAATACTGTGTCCAGTTTTGGGCTCCTCAATTCAAGAGAGACACGGACCTACTGGAGAGAGTCCAAGGGAATGCTATGAGGATGATTAAGGGACTTAAACACCTCTCCTGTGAAGAAAGACTGCGAGAACTGGGGCTGTTTAGCTTTGAAAGGAGACGGCTGAGAGGGGACCTTATTAATGTGCACAAATATCTGAGGGGTGGATGTCAAGGGGAAGGAGACAATCTCTTCTCAGTGGTGCCCAGCAATAGAACAAGGAATAATTGGTTTAAGCAAGAACATAGGAAGTTCCACCTCAACATGAGGAAAAATTTCCTTACTATGAGGGTGACGGAGCCCTGGCACAGGCTGCCCAGAGAGGGGGTGGAGTCTCCTTCTCTGGAGATTTTCAAAACGCACCTGTACGCATTGCTCTGTGGCAGCCCTAGGGAATCCTTCTCTGGCAGGGGGGTTGGACTATACTTTCAACGTCCCTTCCAACCCCTAACTTTCTATTATTCTATGATTGATTCTGTGATTGGTTCTGTTTCTATGATTCTACAAATGGAATGCAAGGCTACTATGAGATAAAGA
>NW_009706361.1:29908-57520 GCF_000703405.1 Apaloderma vittatum | reverse complement strand
ATATATAAAAACCTCTAATCTGCAATTGCAATGAAGCAACTAGGGGTTTGGTATTGTCTTGAAATAAAAGTAGAAAAAACACTCATCTCTAGTGTTTGCTTAAAGGTGTTTACAAACAGAAGATATATGGAGCAAAAATTTCCTTTGGTTTAACTCTTTTTTTAAACTTTTTTTGTTTGTTTATTTGTTTTCCCAGGATGATACTACACATTACAAATAAAAAACGATACTGCAGTTGATGGGAAATAATCATCCAAACCACAAACACTGAGAAGACAGGTTTAAGGATACCTGCATGTCTCAAGAGCTTAAGGATTTAAGCTTCAGTTCTTATCACAGAATTACAGAATGTTTGGGGATGGAAGGGACCTTGAAAGATGATCTAGTCCAACCCCCCTGCCAGAGCAGGATCACCCAGAGTTGGTCACATAGGAACGTGTCCAGATGGGTTTTGAATGTCTCCAGAGTAAGACATTCCACCCCCTCCCTGGGCAGCCTGTGCCAGGGCTCTGGCACCCTCGCAGGAAAAAGGTTTTTCTAATATTTTTGTGGAACCTCCCATGTTCCAGCTTGAACCCATTGCCCCTTTTTCTGTCATTGGATTTCACTGAAAAGAGCCTGGCTCCGTCCTCCTGACACTCATCCTTGACATATTTATAACCATGAATGAGGTCACCCCTCAGCCTCCTCTTCTCCAGGCTAAAGCGACCCAACTCCTTCAGCCTTTCCTCATCAGGGAGATGTTCCATCCCTCCATCATCCCTGTGGCTGCGCTGGACTCTCTCCAGTAGTTCCCTGTCTCTCTTGAGCTGAGGGGCCCAGAACTGGACACAAGATTCCAGATGTGGCCTCACCAGGGCAGAGCAGAGGGGCAGGAGGCCCTCTCTCGACCTACCAGCTAATTCACTTGTAACCCACCCCAGGAAGGCATTGGCCTTCTTGGCCACGAGGGCACTGCTGGCTCATGGCCATCCTGCTGCCCACCAGCACCCCCAGGTCCCTTTCCCTGCGCTGCTCTCCAGCAGGTCAGCCCCCAACCGGTGCTGGCACATGGGGTTGTTCTTTCCCAGATGCAAGACTCTACACCTGCCCATGTTATATTTCATAACATTTTTCCCCATCCAACTCTCCAGTCTGTGTAGATCAATCTCAGTTCTATCTCTAGGTCTTATCTCAGTTCTGTTTTGTGACTCGGAAAATCTGAAAGGCAGTGTCATGGTTTAAATTCATGTCAAAGGCACCAGTGTGTTTATCAGGGCTCCTATCCACCTCCTTCCATAAATGTGTGTTCAGCACTCTGACTGGAACTCACTGCAGGAACACCTCATCAAGTCCATTCTGGTTTCATGGCAGAGAACTGCACTTTCTGTGAGCTCCCTTTCTCCATCTGAGTCCAGGCAAATTTAGATGAATCTCAGCATGACTTCTGCAAGCCAAAATTTATTTTTTTTTTCCTCTCCAGTCTCTTTAAAAATGCCAACAAACAGGAAAAATCTTGGTGTAAAGTGTCCTACCTCCACACTCCAAGCCGTACATGGTAAAACTCTGCTCATCTCACACTGCAGGCAAAGCTGCTGCAAAATATGGTTGGAGGAATCTGATGTTCCTACTCCCTCGGGTGAGCAACGGCAAAGAAAATAAAAATACACATGCATGCTTAAAAATTCGTGTCTGTTTGCAGGTAATTTGAATCCAGCTAACACAGCATGGAACATATTCCACATGGTCCATCCCGACTCTTGCTGTGAGGGGAGCCTCTGCCTTAGGGTGCAACCCTGCACATAGCAGCTTACATTCCTGCGAGTCAGTGTCAGTGTGGAGGAGGAGGAGAGAAGAGCATCCTGCTGCTCCCCTGGTGATTTCTGCTGCAAGGAAAATAGGCTTTCCTGGCATAACTTTGACACTGGGAGGTGGGGACAGACAGCTGTGCCTGTAGCCTAGCAAGGACCAGAGCGAGGAGACCTGCCTTCCTCCTGATGGGCATGAAGAGCATGTTTTTTTGTCACTACCCTGAAGTCTCACGCTGAGGAGGTGCAGGCTGGTTTGCAATTCCCTGCTGACAGCTCTCAATGGGAAGCAGCTTGTTTGCTCAGTGCCTTGCAGCTTTTCTAAATGTGGGCACAGCGGGCAAGCAGACGCTGCTCCTGATACCTTAGTCAGCAGGGACATCAGGGTCAGAGCCCCAGATCCTTTCACCGCCAAGTGCCAACACATGCCTGCAGAACATGCTGAGGCTCCACAGGAGAGCGTCTTCTGTTTAGGAGCAATGGAATTAGAGGTCAAGGAATGTAGAGGGTCTTCTGCAGGTATTAAGGCATGACTGAGAAAGTGGGTGGAGAGATTTGAGACAGAGGGAAGGGAATCTCCCTGAAATCAAGGAGAGCTTGTGATTTTAATGATAATTATAATAATAATAATGATAACAGCAATGGTAATAATGATAATAGCTATTACTATCCATTGACTTCAAGGGGAAAGTGATCTAACTGGATCACTTTCTACCTACAGTAGAAAACTAAATAACGCCAGAGAACAAGCCTCGGCTCTGACACTTGATCACTTCTCCTGCCAGTCCATCACAAGCTGTGGTGCAGTCCCAACAGTAAAGTCCAGATGACATCTCAAGGCATCTGAGAGCTAATAGAATCAGAGAATATTCTCACTTGGTAGTTTGGATAAGGCCATTCTAAAGTGGTGGATGAGAGAATTTCATTTTATGGACACAGGTTGATCCATATCAGCTGACCTTGGTGCCAGAGAACAGTTCCTGGTATATATAATTTCCTAAAGTGTGGTGGCTGACGGCGAATAGAAGACAAGCTACAAGAAAGAAGATGCTGCAGTGAAGTGAGGAGACAGGCAAGCTGAGGACTCATATAAGGCAGAGTAGGTACAGATTCTCTGGAAAGGCCACGAGGAATTTAGCGTCTTTGGCTAAGAAGTGCATTCTCATGTCATGGGGTGATGAAGTCAGCCAGATATGAGGTACCTGTGCCCTTTCAGCTGCACTGTTAGAGCTTTGTCTCCCCCTGCAGATCTTATCATTAAGTAATAAAGATAGGGAAAGAGAGGTACGAGCATCTAGAAGATGGTGAGAAGTCTGCGGTTACTCCTACTTTAAGCATAAAAGCTATGAGAAGGATGACTTTTATTTTCACCACGTTTTCCCATGCTGTAGCAATAAATAAAGCTAGAGAAATAAACTCCAGACAACAGAGAAATTATAAATACCTAATACTGATCATATCACCTCATCAGGTCTAAACAAATTAACTGAACAGGACCCATAGTATCAGACACTACTGATATCTCATTTGTTTGATGTAGGTTAAATCGACAAGACCAAAATTCAGAAATCTAGGTGTCCGTTGCCCCAGAGGCCAGCTTCTGTGATGGCAGGAAGTAAACAAGAGAAGGTCTAGTAGGGAGGAGAGGTAGCAAGGGATTAGCTTAACGGTGAACTGGGGTAAGAACCAAGTAACTGAATTACCTCTGTGGGCAAGGCTGGACAAGAGGAGTGTACTTCTATATCTAACCATTGTGTGGGCTTCCTTTCACAGAGCAAAGATGCTTTAGCTAGAAGCTAAATATCTTGTGACTGTTGAAAACATCAGGTAAGTTGGTAAGACTGAAAAGGTTCTGAAAAAGAAGTCCAAATGTGTATTCTCTTGGAGCATGTAGTAATTTAAACACCCAGTCTGTTTGACTAGCTTCTTGTGACATGAGGTTTTTCAGGCACTACCACCATCAGATCTACACATCTCCATTTGCTAGAGACTGTCCAAGCTCTAAAAGGCTCCCTGCCTACCTTTCAGGAATTATTTTCCTCATTTTATGAACCAGTAAATACAGTCACAGCTGCCCAGGAACACACAGACATGTCTCCCTCGTAAGTTCAGTCTTCCCTGCCTTGCAGACAGCTTTCGTTTAGCACTTTTCTGTCCCACTGGCACCAAAAGCTGAAGGCAAGCAGCTGCCAGGTGGATTCAGCTGTTGGAGTCCAGATTCCTGTGGTCTGGACTGATAAGACACCTTAAAAAAAAATTAAAAAACGTGAGACTGGAGGAAATTAATGGATCCACTCAAGAGTGATGTGGGAGCACCAGGAGCCTTTGGAATGAGAAAGACAGAGTTGGCCAGCCAAATAGGAGAGAAACATCCTCCAAATTCCTTAGGAATGTCAATGAGGGGAAATACCCCTGCTCACAAAGCCGCCTGCTAGTGGTGAGGAGCTAAGTCAGGCCTCCTCCATAACCTGCTCGTGAAGTTTACTGTCAGAGAAATGTCTTTTATTGAACGTATACAGCATCCCGCCGGAGGTCAGAGCCTCGCCGCTGCTGCGTATCCCAAGGTAATACCACTTTAAGCTCCACATAAACTCTTAAACAGTTTCTATCCTAAAACCAGACCGTAGGTGGTACAGTTTTTTACGATATGTTATAATAGTGCAATAAATCTGTTAGCTTAAAATCGAATCTCCGTGGCCTTTTAGAGAAATCATCATTAAATGCAAGGCCCTGTTAATGATGCCATCCCAGTGAAATTGTTTAATCTGCTAGGGGGGTGAAAGGTCACCAAATGAATTTTTTATAATACATCAACTTGACACGCAATAGGGAAAACTGTAATAGATAAAAGCAAAGGAAAAGGGCACTGTCTTCTTCTGATAGGTCAATAGCAGCCAAGAGAGTCACTCATCCACTTTTCCTTCACTACCGTGCTCCTTTTCCATTTAATATGGACACCCAATTAATACCTCAGCACCATAGACAACCTCATTTTAGGTGAATTATAGCAATTTCTTCCCTCTTCTCCGAAATGAAAGTGATCACAATACATCATAGCATTGTGCGAATTAACGTTAATTGATTCGAGTTACCAAGCATTGATGGGCCACTTCTATAATCTGGTCCTTATTGGGAGCTGGAAGGGATGGAGGGAAGATTAGATTGCATCCCCCGTTGCTTTGACGACGGCGGTCACCTGATGGCTTGTTAGACAGTTGTACGCTTCTATTGCTGGCCCCAGTGGGGTCGTCAGTAAACTGGAGTGATGTCCAAACATCATTACACGCTGCTCCGATATTAAAGCAAAGGGATTAGCACCTTATTGCAAGCAACCTGGATTTGTCATTGTGCTGTCGTTATCCAATTTCCCAATGATAATGCGACTGTGGCCTGCGGGCGTGAGGTCCTACAGCCAAACCAAGGTGTGTGTGTGCGCATATATATATATACACACACATACATATATATATATATGTACACTCATCCCCACAAAGACCCAGCACCCCATGCCATTTAACCCTTTGCTCACCAGATCCTTGCTAACAAAGCATGTGGAAGAATTTCTCTCCCTTTCCTACCTGACGCACAGCAGCGGCCAAGAGCTCAACATGATGGCAGAGAGGGCTGACCCAGGAGCCCACACGGCCATCACTCGCTCGAGTGTCACACCAGGCAAGCTCTGTTGATAGAGGTGACAGCACTCATGTTTTAAATAAGGCGGAGCGGCAGAAGGATAGGTCCCTCAGCTGACAGCTCCTCTCTGCTACATGCACGTGTCCCATAAATCATCTCTTTTACTGCAGATCCCTTTGATTGTTAAGGGGGATAATGGATCTATATGTGGCATAAGCAAGGCAGGTTTTATCTGACAGCACTGGGGTATTGCTGGGACCAGATGTTTTCCCAGTCCTTGAGAAAGTCAATGGGACATGCTTGGCTCTCCTGCATGTATCAAAACATCTGTAACCTCTGGAGGTGCACTGGAAGATTGGGAAAAGCTCCTCTTGAGCTGATCCCTTTCATTTTAAACTGAAATTTAATAACACAAACCCTTCAATTGCAAAGACACACACGGGTGTGGAGAATATATGGCAATATACTCCTTTTCCCTCCCATAGACATCATCAAAGTTCTACATTCCATCTCCTGAGCCTCTCCTACCCTCCTCATTTTCCTCCTCCTCTGCTCTCCCCTGCTCTGCTTTCACCTTTCCTATCTCCTGCTCCCTTCCCAGAGAGGAATTAGTTAGATTTTGGAAGCTTGTTGACTGAGCAAGCTGTGATTTCCACCGTGGTTACAGTGCAGGTAAGACTTCCAACTGCCTGAATCTTGCAGGTGATGTGTGTCACATTTGTGTGGGACTCGCAAATACTTAGATAGGTTTGGGAAATGTAGTTTAGGGGACTGGAAGTTGGTGATAGATCCATTAACTGACAAGTGGGTCCCAGTCCAAGAGACCAGTAGTGAAAAACTTTCATCTGATTTGTGGTCGCAATGCAAAGCTCCGTGGCTGGTGTCTAGAAGGGTGTTTTGGAGATTTATTTGAAAAGTTGCACAGGAAATACTGGAGTCACACAAGGATTGTATGCAGAGGGGCAGACTACTTTGACTTGTTTTGTTTTCCTCCCTCTGATAAACAGATAATCTTCTTGACAGACATGATTGTAATTAGCAATAACCTTTAGTGGTACCACCTTCCACCTGCATGAGGATTCATACATCTACTCGTATATACAACGTATACTTTGTGTTTATTTGGAACAGTCCCAGAATGAAAAACCTTTCTGTTTAAGTTACATTTTAATTCTTTTACTGACGATGGACAGGGACCACAAGATATCTCCTCAGTTTTCCCTCTCTGAATTCAATTTGAAGAAAAATACTAAGATAGGTCTGGGGTCTAATAGCTACATTGTAAACGACCTTGTGTGGCACCAACATACCTGATGTGACTGTACTTTTCTGGCATCCTCAATATACTGACCGTTCAGTTTTGATGCCCAATTTCAGTTTCCAAATTTTCTGCTGACAATGCCACTAGAAGCAAAAAATTAACAAAAGACTTTGTGATAAAATAGCTTCATCTCTGAGACCCACAATGACTTCACACCAACTCTTTTTTACATAAAAGGCTCTATTGCCACCATCTTCAGTGCAGAAAGATGTGTCTGAGTCTCTGAGCTCATGACCACCATCTACTTCTTATTGACAGATCCTGCAACTACTCAGTTTCAGTTTGAAAAGAATTATGAATCGAGAACAAAATAATTAAATTCATCCTGATTTCTAAAGTGTAATATGATCACACAGTTTTATATGGCACAACATTGTTTATACATGTACTAGCCTCCACTTTATTCTCAACAAATTACTTATCCCGGTGCTCATACAAATAGCCCATTAGAGAATGCCACATCCCTGATTAGAAACCTTCTAGGTTACTTGTGACTTTTGCACAGTTTTACTAGGCTACTAAATGTGATGTTGGCCAAAAATGAGTCTCAGCTATTCCCAAAGTATTTTAAGAAAATAAAGAAAGACGTGACTATAGCTTAGGCCATGTGGGGAAAAAAATAAATCAGAAAAAGAGAGTCATATTGAATGAGAAATGGTCTTTTTCCAGTCCTATATCAAAGTTCTTTCAGTTTATTCTCTGAGGAGGAACCTTCTTCTCTTTTTAAATGTAAATTTACCTCTTAATAGTTTACACCCATTTGTTTCTGTGATGTCATTGTCCATTAGTGTTTAGAGCTTCGTCTCTGGTATTTACCCTTCCAAAATATTTTCAGAGATAGGATGATATCTCCTCTCAGACTTGCTTTGCCAAGATAAACAAATCGGACTTTGCTAAGTGATTCTGATTCTATTTTGTACTTTTGAACATGAACTCTATTCACATGATCATTTAATGTCCATCCCTGTATTAACTTGAAATGAGTTTGCCTTTATTTGTGTACAACAGCAAGGAGAGTGGCATATGTTACTCAAGAATATGTCCCTAAGAAACACCTGATTTAAAATTACACAGGCTTAATTTTAAGGAGATTTGAGGCTTACAGTTTAAGCTCCTGAGTATCTTTTTTTCCACATCTTCCCTTTAGGGCTATGTGGCAGTTAAAACCTTTATAAAGCCTCAAGTGTTGCAATAGCTGCACCTCTCAGGTGACAATCTTAAGCATCCTACCTTTGT
Organism: Apaloderma vittatum; assembly: GCF_000703405.1. Taxonomy (NCBI): domain Eukaryota; kingdom Metazoa; phylum Chordata; class Aves; order Trogoniformes; family Trogonidae; genus Apaloderma; species Apaloderma vittatum. The sequence continues at coordinate 49,543 of NW_009706361.1, read as the reverse complement.
CTACCCACTGGAAGAAATGTTGGACCCTTACATAGGAAAAAAAGTTGTCACCTCCATTTTTTAAAACCCTTTGCAATTCCATACATCAGCCTGCCTGAAATCTGCGTGAAGGTTACCAAACTCAAGCACTTTGGGCTTAAGATGTGTCAGAATTAATCTGATCTGGACCTCTAACCCTGCCTGCTTGTGTATATACCATGTGACATAGTGAATTAGTTGTAATTTCTCATTTAGTCCTCTGCATGGGCACAGCTGTCTGAATGAGCAGATCTTTGATGATTTCCTTGACTTTTATTGCCTGCTCTGAGTCTCAAGCACTGTTTTTTTCCTGCATACACACAGTTTTTCACATACTACCCCAAGACTAACTCTTAATAAAAATTAATGCCTGAAAATTTCAGCTTGTAGCAGGTTAAAGATCCATGAAGAAGATGCAAAGTACCCTGCTCTGGTGATATGGATTGGATGACTGTCTAGATTTTAGTTCTGATTTTGTATGAAGTCACACCCACAAATGCATATATTATATCACCTGTTGTGCTATCTTGTTCTTTCACATTTGTATTTATATTGATACAAGGCAAACTCTTCAAATCAGAGATTTCTATCTGTAAATATATTAATAATAATAATACACATATTGATAATACACATATTAATTAAAATTTTAATACACAGACATTCACAGGAAGATAAAAGTATGTGATAGTCCTCTCTCTGATTGTTCAGCTGTGCAGCATTAGAGTAGTCACAGAAATTACTTCTGTCTTTCCCTGAAAAACCAATGAGCCATGCTCAAAGTGGCCCTAACAAAGGAGTTAAATTAAAATAATTTTAAAAATAATTTCAAGTCGTAACAGACAATTATTTTTTTAAAGGCTTGACAATATGATATAGAGGCTTATTGTCTAGCTACCCTACCACAAGAAGATTTCCAAGGTTCCCTTCAACCTCATTTTCTTGTGCTACAAAGACAAACCACCCAGTCTCTGCTGATCAAAGATTTTTTCTCTTCGTTCTGACACAAGAAGAGTCACTAGCCTGAAACTCTGGGGACACTGGCCCGGCAGGAGTGCAGGTTCTGTGTATATCTGACAGTCTGATTGGATGTTTCACAACTCAGAGGTGAAAATATTTCTCTTTTCCTTCCACAGAAAAATACACTGGAATACTTAGCCTGACTTCTAATCCTATCCCCATTATCCTTGCCTGTGATAGCGTATCCTGCCTAAAGAGAGACAGATAGACAGTGGGGATACTACATGTCCCAACAGGAAAACCCTGATTTCATTTCATAAGTTATCTGTGGCCTTATTGCATCAGAAATGCCAGCCATGAGTAATTCCAGAAAAGCTGTGACTGATGGGGAGCAATAAATAACACTGCAGACCAGACCAAGCAGCTAAGGATGGGTGAGCTCGGAGCTGGTCCTATGATCTTGGTGTCCCTCAGGGGTCCATACTGGGACCACTGCTGCTTAATATCTTCATCAATGACACAGTGGGATTGAGTGCACCCTCAGCAAATCTGCAGGTGACATCAAACTCTGTGGTGTATTGACATGCCTGAGGGATGGGATGTGATCCAGAGGCATCTGGACAAGCTTGTGAAGTTGGACCACGTGAAGCTCACGAAGCTCTACAAGATCAAGTGTAAAGTCCTGCATCTAGGTCAGGGCAACTCCAACATACAGGCTGGGGGATGAAGGGATTGAGAGCAGCCCTGAGGAGAAGGACTTGGAATCATTGGTAGGTAAAAAATTGGACATGAGCCAGCCCAGAAAACCAATGACATCTTGAGCAGCATCAAGGGAGGTGATTCTCACCCTTTGCTCTCATGAGACCCCTCTTACTGTACTGTGTCCAGCTCTGGGGTCCTCAGAAACTTCTTCCTTTCCCACAGTGCAGCTATTGTTGCTCTTCTTGTTCTGGTCATCAGTAACAGACAAACTGAATGAGGGGATCTCATACCTGGGGCTACAATATGTCTTGGGACGGAATAAAGACAAGACATCACAGGCTGTAACATTTCCTACAACATTATTTTGTTGTCCCATTGTGTAATATCCTACATTGTAACACAAATCCTCCCACTGCTAATAGTGATGTTAGTTCTGCTGATAAACAATATTCTAATCTCTTCAGAGTTTGGCCCTGGTTTAAGATTTGATCTTGCAAATGATAATTTCCCTCTGTGCTCAGTATAATACCATGTCAGAAATAAAACACAAAAAACCTCAAACCCAAAAACCAATGATCCAAAAGGAAAGAACAAAACAAAACAAAGATTCCTGCAGACACAGATCAGTGTACTTCCTGCTGGTGCTTCATTACTATAAACTACACAACTCCTAGTAGAGAAATTAAGTGCGTGAGTAGAACAGCCAACAGAGATCAGGATGGTACAGGGGCCAGTGGTAAATGTTAAAGGATATGATATTAATTATAGAATCACAGAATCATAGAATCATAGAATGGCCTAGGCTGAAAGGAACCTTAGAGATCATTTAATTCAATCTCCCTTATAGAAAGTAAGTCTTAAACGAATCCAATTTCTTTCTTGCAAAGATAGAATATGTGTATACTTGGGTAAGGCTCAGTAGTGCACAACATTAAAAAGTAACATTATGCAATATCAAGACAGTACACAATAAGGTTGCCAAACATCAGATCCCATGTGCCCTATTAAAAACATATGGAATATTATCTTTTTTTCATATTTCCCATATGCTTTTAATACAGATTCTGGATCTGAGGCTGAAACACATTGCTGTGTGCTCCTGTTCCAACCCTGTTCCTCATAGCCTTCTCTGCAGATAAGAGTTGCCATCCAGGCCATGGAAATACTGGCTGAAAGAAGCTGAAAAGAGCAAGATGGGAATAAAAGAAGGAGGGACAGAAAGGATTATTTGTTGCTGTGGAGAAGAAGAAAGATAAAAGACCTTCAAAACATGAGTCTTGGTATGAAATATCAATAAAAAATTAGAATGTACAAAGGTGATCAAGAACTAGGTAGCTGACAAAGCTCAAAGGTAGCTCACACTGAGAAATCATTATGAAGAATTGTCCTGTGTGTTTCTGTCAAAATCAGCTGCAGGCCTGATGCTATATCTGCATCAAGAAACAAGTACAAACTCAGCACTGCTGATAAAATGCATGGAAGGATTGTGAGCTGATAAATTATGGAGAGAAAAGTCAAGCATGAGTGCCTAAATCATGTGGTGTGTACACTATGGGCAAACAAACTGAGTAGATCAAGTCTTGGAAAGCTAGAATTAAAAGGGAATCAAAGAATACAGTGAGCAAACAGATTACCATGATCTCTCCTGTTTCTGTGGGAAAAAGGCCTAATGGGGTCATTGAATTCTGCCAGTAGAAAACAGGATTTAACACCACTTTTGCATATGTCACTGATACCATAGATTCATAGAATAATGGGTTGGAAGGGATCTCAAGGATCATCTGCTCCAATATTTCTTGGAAAAAGTGTGGGCTAGGCAAGATGGCTCAGCAGGCTGTCCATCTGAATCTCTTAAGTGTTCAATGTCGGGGAATCTTCCACTAAAAAAAACCTGCTGGCTTTTCAGACATGTACTCTTCAGAAAGTATTCAGAAAGCAGGGAAGGAAAGAAACATTCACAAGAATTCAAACCTTCCAATTTGTTAAAACATAGAGAGCTCAGTGATTTGATTACTCTGGAGGTATCTGGAGGAGGAGGAGGAGGAAGAGTCAATGCCCAGAAACTCTCTAATAGTGAAGAAAAGAACAAGAAATTCTCATGGGGAGCTGGAGAGAGAGGCTGAGAAGTGAAAGTAGGCAAGTACTTGTGACAGTAAACCAGGGATAGCATCCAGCATCTAGGCACACATTCAGGTAGATGTCTCCAGCTCTGGTATCTTCAAGACCAGATGGTCTTCTAGAATTTTAGTCAAAAAGAAAGGTCAGCACTGAGGTATCAAAGTGAAAAGGGGTGGCCTGTATCATGTGGGAGTCTGAAGTATAAGATTACATAGTTTTTTCTGGCCCTAAATTTGATAAGTATATCAATCAAGGTTTAGACATACAAGCTAGTTAAAGAAACAACACATTTAATAACTCATCACTGGTGGTACATCAATTTATAAACATTTATTAATGCAATTTTTTGAAATTTAAGAGCAATTATAGCCTGAACTTCTTTAGAAACATTAATTTTATGAAACATTGATTTTATGAAACGTTGATTTTATGCAGTTCTAAAGCAGATGTCCAGGAAATCTATTTCTCATTTAAAGCATCATGGACACCTCCACACTATAGAAATTCACCAACAGAATAACATGGTGATTCACACCAAGGAGTCCAGTTGCTACTTGAGAATAGCTCTGTCATGGAAACTTTATAACATGTTTCAGCATGGTTAGTCATATTTCAATCAATAGATAACTTATTCCCTATCTTAATAAGCAGATCAAGTGGTTAAATTGCCTCACTACAATTAAATCAATATCTGCTAATAGTGCATCTGATACTTACCCATTGTTATCTTCTGCTGGAAACAGTAGGGCAGACTGAGCCACCATTAAGGTATCAACTGGCAAGCCAAGGCCTCTCTGAAGGTCTCCAGTCTGATGAATGTTGATAATTGTTCTGGCCAAACTCTTTAAGCTGTCACTTGTCAGATCATTTCTTGGATGGCCTGGTGGATCACCAAGTTCAATAATAAGTATTCTCGATGGACCAACAGCATCAGATGACTGAAGAGCTCGGGTGTTTACTGGTCCTCTCCCCACTTTCTGTGAGCCATACCTGCTATGAGAGGATGTGCAAAAAGACATGGTGGGGCAGTGATACTTCTTTTTGTTGGCATTGGAGAAGATTTCCTTCAAAGTGCTTTCACCTCCCGGAAGATGATGGATTACTCTGATTTGGTCTCGACCAACCTTCAAGAAATCCGCTAATCGATGTGTTATACTTGTCTCACCCTCTTCCCCAACAGCTTCAGTTACAGTGAAAGCCACTAGAAGGGAAAGGCCAGCAGTTATTTCTACAAGTTCCTTCTCATGGAGGAGAACATAGAGAAGATTGTCCTCAAAACTAAAGTAATTGGCTCCCGCTCCTTCATCCAGCGAAAAAGAAGATGGGGTTGGAGAGATGTATTTCCCTTGACTGAAAACTCGAAGGCTGAGTGGTTCATTGTAGAATATAGCTAAGGGCAGTTTGGTTGTGTTTTGGCCGCTGAGGAGGTAAAGTCTGAAAGTCAAAGGTGGTAGGTCTGGAAAGCAAACTGTAGTGAGTTTGGTGGATGGCAACACAGAAAAGAAAGTAGAACGATGCTCTGAATCGTTACAAAATGTGTGTGAAGTCACATAACTGAAGGTGTCCATAAAGCTGCCGGTCATTGCTACCACTGGAAATAGTCTCTGGCTCGCCATACTGAGGTCCAAGTTTTCTAGGATGACAAGGGCGTGATTTGCCTGTTTGCAGAAGTAGCCTTGTATTGAGGGCTTGAAGACACACTTGCTGTCATCGGTGTAAATTCCTGGAAGACGATAGAGGGGAATGAGAAAGAAAAAAAATATAATTGATTGTTTCAGACATCATCTCAATATTTTGTGATATAGCTGCTTATTTTCTCTTTCAGCACTCAAAGCCCCTTTTGTTGGTGCTAAAATTTTACGTAATTGTAAAAGAAGACAAACACTAGGGTTTATTAAATAGGCAGAAGCCACATCTACCTCAGGATGTCCTTGAGCTGAAAAACGTTGAAGACTACTAATGAATGACAGACAAACATCACATACAATTACCTTGTTATTTCTAGATAACAAAATAAAAGCAGACACACTAGGTGGACCTTTGTCTGACTCAGGATTATATCTCTATGTCTTTGTGTTGTCTACATTCTCCTGGTTCTAAGTCTGTACTAGGTTAATAAATCATGACATGACTGCAATTCTCTGGGAAGATAATTTAAGTCTTATCCCACCATCTCATCCTAATCACCGAGATTGTATCTCCAACAACAACAAAAAAAGAAACTACAAAGGACCAGGACATCATTAATCAACTCCAGCAGTGAAACACCTCACTGAGTTTTAGAGCTAGAAGAAAGCACCAGATTCAGTCACCTACAGAGAGTGAAGATCCTTACATGTGTTCCAAGCATCCGAGGTCCCACTGCAGTTACGGGACATCTAGAGGTTAAACTCACAGGCAGGCATCTAGTATTGTGCCCTGAGGTATCTGAGACATGTGATGTGGGGTCTACAGAGGACCTATGCCCTTCATTAGAGGCAAATGGAGACCTGGTGGAATACCCTACAACACCTGAAATTACACTAGACACACATTTATGGTAGTTGAAACATCCCCATTTTCCAAGCCGTCAATACAGACAAAGCAGTTTAGAAAGAAATGAAATTCACCCTAAACCACCTTTTCTTTTGTCAGTTGGATCACTCTTTACTGTCCTCTAACTTTATTGACCACACATAGGATCCTGTCACTTAAGCACATGACACCTGGACTTTTCTGGGTTGCTACAACATCTGTAGATATAATACATGATCTATGGAAATGCAAAAATCAATTTAGATAAAACTTTAGGGTTTTTTTCACCAAATATGACACTTCAATGTATGTCAGAAGTTGCTGGTAAATCCCATCCCAAATGTCTGTGGTTACAAGTCAAGAGGATCCTTTTATGGAAGGCTCTCTAAGAAGCGATGTAACCCATACAGTCTTCTGAGTTAAGGTATGCTCCATCTGACCAAATGTAGGTCTCTGCTTTGAGATGAGAGAAGTTATGCCTCAGGCTGTAATGATGAGATAATTACTGATTAAAAAGAGAGAATAAAAGTAGATGAGTTCAGATAATGGCCACCAAAAACATAAACATATCTGCCTGGAGGATCTTAGGAAAAGATGTACATTTCTGGTTTTTCTTCCTCTCTTCAAAATAAAATCAAAGGAGGAATTTGCTGTTGTAGCCATCTATAATCTTCCTTCCCTCACCAAACTGGCTCCTTCCCTTGTTGAGTGTGCTCATAATGTGTCAGGTAAAGCATGGCCAATGTCTAAACTAACTGTACATTTCTCTTTCAGCAGCTTTAGGGACATACAGTGATATCAGCAGTGCCTGGATGAAACATCCTTGAGAGTCGCAAACTTTTGAATGTATTATTGCACAATGATGATAATTATTATAGGGAGTATATATTACATAATTCTGTACGATTATAATAGGGCATTCCCCTTATCAATGAAATGTTATGTGATACTCACTGTCAGAAGAAAACAGACTCCTGGAAAAGAAATGAACTATGAGAAATCATAGAATGTTTTGGGGTAGAAGAAACCTTTAAAGGTAATCTAGTCCAACTCCCCTGCAACGAGCAGGGACATCTTCAAGTAGATCGGGTTGCTCAGAGCCCTGCCCAACCTGACCTTGAATGTTTCCAGGGATGGGAGATCTACCACCTCTCTGGGCAACCTGTGTCAGAAATTATTCTGGTCTCTACTTACAGTAACACCTCAATGCCCAGATCCTGTGGACGCTTACCTATTACTTATATCAAGGGGATCCCTCATACACAGGCCGTGCTCTGTTAGGAGTTTCTCAGAATGAGTTCTTGCTCTGCACATCACTGGGGAACACAATGAAATTACATAAATGTCAAACTCTCTTAAGGGAGCACATCCAAGTGAGATAGGATCAGTGCAAAAGCTCCTGTTTTCAGACACCAGCCTACCAATTTTTTCCCCTTTTTCTTGCCTTTTCTTCTCCTTTTTTCTTGTGCTTTATCAGTGTAAGTATTTTGCTGTTGGTGTGTGCTGGTGGCAAAGGGAGAGAGTGAGAGAGGCAGCTCCGTTCAGAAGCAGAGGTGGGAACGCTGCACTCGGAGACGCTCGCTCTTACCCTGGAGTGTGGGGAGGATGCACCTTGAGGCAGGCAGGCAGCCCGCAAAGGCTGACAGATCTCATCGGCTGCCCTCCTGGAAATCCCCCATCTACTATCCCCGTGACATTTCTCTTGTCTACAAATGGGATTTGATGATATTTTGTGATTTCCCAGGACTTTCCTTTGCCCTGCCTGCCTTGCAAAGTGGGTTTGCGTGGCTTCCTGCGCACACCCTCCCATCGTTGCTTGTCTCCTTCCAAATGGCCTTATCTGCCAGTCACAATTTCTGCAGCCTGCAATTTCGATCACTTCTAAATGAAACCCATGCTGGCCTTAGTAATCATAATGTCATTTACAATTTACCACAAAACACGTTTATTCAGTTAGTAGCACATTGGAGAAAGAGAACTCCATATGAACTCGCCGCTGAAGCCCTAATCTGATTATTTCCTCATGAAAATCCAAGCAGGGGTTCTTGTAAGAGGGGTCTGAGAGGAGAAGGAAAAAGTGAGTCCTGGCCACAGCTGACTCTCATAATCAATGGGAAGAGATAAGTGACGCGACGTGTCAGGGCCAGCAGCTAATCTGCCCCGGGGCTTTCCTCTAAAAAAGGCCAGAGTGGACAGGACTTAATAAATACTGAGTGACCACTGAATATTGAGCTGACATGTGCTATTTACATTGGCGACGAACAATAACAGTGATAAATTCCAGAAGCATCCCCCCGCAACGGGTGAAATTAGATTAAACGGGTTATATTTATACGTGCGTGTGCATTTGCACCCACATGTGCTTGAAAGGAAGGAAAATAAACAGACAAACAACAAAAATGGGGAAAAAAAAGACAGAGAAAACTGGCACGTGTAAGTCAAATGGAGACTTTACGCCATGGGTGGGAAAGGAAGAGATGTTCATATCTGTAGCCATGTGGGCAGCGAGGGGAGGCTGAACATCACACCAGGAGTTGAGTGGATCCGTGCAGAGGAAGAGGTTATCTGTGTGTTGGGTGTGTGCATGGGCACGTGTGAAGTGTGTGAAGCCTCCCTGCGGCACAAAAGAATGTGAAATAATACATGGCAAGTGTGTGTGCTCACTCTGGACAGCTGTTTCCTCAGCCTTGGAGAGCAGGCTTTGCTTCCTGCAGGTTCCCTTATCAGTGAGTCAAGTTTATTATTTAATTATATACATGTAGACACACACACACAGATAGAAACGTATATATCTATATGAGATTTTAGCACTCAAGTTGCTTCTAGGGCTCCTGACAAATATTAACTTTGTGTCAATATTTGTCCTTCCTGTCGTGAAATGAGGATTTTCCACCTCATTTCACATTTGAAAAGAAAAATATGCCGAGGGGGTCCTCTTTGCTTAGGAAAAAAACCCCACCACCACCATCTCATATCCTTTATTCAGAAAAATGGAGCAGGAAGGAAGGAGGGAAGAGTATTTTTAAAATAGATATTCTGACTTAAAGGCATATAGAGTCCTTTGCAAGTCTCCCGCTTTTCCCTAGTTTCCCAATGCCAAATAGACAAAATAAAATAAAAAAAATTCTACATTTAAAATTGAATGAAATACATCAGCATTAATGATTTTCCCCTTCAGGTTAACACCACCATTTTCTTCAATAATTTTTACCTATTTCATGATAGATTTCACAATTCATGGTACAAGGAAAAATATAGTATTTTTTGACAAAAAACCAAAAGAGAATGTCAGGTTTTTATCAAAATAAAATAAATGTCCCATAGTTTTATTTCCATTTGACTAGATTTAGCCATCAGTTATTTCTAATTTAACTATAATTTTAGTTACAAAAATATAAAAAACAAGTAGGGGAGGAAGAGGGAAGGGAGAGATAAATGGGGCGCTGCTTAGAAATTGAGATTCATTGGCCCTAGGCTGGCCAGCACATATCTTTGCTAAGGGGGAAATATTCATCAGCATTAACTGTTCCTTTTGACCTGCTGACATTCAAGTGGGAAATAAAAAAGAAGGGCCCAGCACTAGGACCTTAAAAATCTAACAAAGGTAAATTACCCTGAGGTCAATAATTTTTTCTATACAAAAGTTTTTCTACATTCCTTGAATTCAGATGTTCCCCGTAAATAACTTTTACCCCAATTCTCCTGTCTAATCCCTGGCACAGGGTCCTCGTGCCTACACACTCACCTTCCGTAAGCAACGGCTCTGCAGGTACGTGAAAACAAGCCCATCAGCTTCAGCAGATGTTGAAACAAGTCATCCCCCGTCATTATTAGAAATCTCACTGACTGTAAATGAGGAATATCACTCAACTGAGTTTAGCAATGTTCCCACCGGGGATGAACACACAGATGTGTAAAGTCAAGTAACTTATCTGAGGCAAGGTGTATCCTGAGAGCACACATGTAGGAAAGCATGGTGGCATGTGTGCTTGCTCATGTAAATAAAAATGGAGTGATTGCTTATGGCTGCTAATTCTTTGTTTTACAGAGAATTATTTTGTAAGAAATTCAGTCGCATAACTTTACACTGTGTGGGGTTATATGCTCTCTTCTTTATCATTCCTCCATAAAAATCTTTGAACCTCCTGGCCAAATTCAGTCACATTTGTGGACTCAGAGAGTTTTGTAAAAGTAGGTGCCTGAGTAGAGAGAAGATAGTTATTAGTGTTTCCACTGGAAGCAAGCCTGTAGTATAAGCTCACTCATATGTATCACATGATCTGCATTGATCCTTCCCTTTCACATACAAATCTGCAGAAGAACATCTGTAGTATGTGAAATATGCATTCTGGCACTCATGCATTTTTATGGGCACATACCTCGTATTATTTTTTTCACTGTGAAATCAAGCATTATTTACATCTTTCTTACGGTTATATACTTTTATGCTGATCTGCTACACCATTACACGTACCAAAACCAGTAAAATAATCAGTGCCAAAGCCAGTTCCTTATCCCTGAGGCCAGCTTTCATGGCACTCCCATAATGCTAAAGTCACTGACCCTTCAAATGGTGGTGGTCACCTCCAGATTTCCCTTTTGGATTGGCTCCCGTCTTCCTCTAATTTCTGGAAAGTGGCCAGGAATTGTCTTGGACACCAAAGGGTTGTCCATCATCTTATTAAACTTAATCAGAAAGACACACTTAACAAGGATTTCTTGTTTCCATTATTAGTTATGATTAGGGAACTGTAGTCTTTTTAGCCACCCTGACAACATAAATTTCCACATAATGCTTATGCATTGACAAATCCAATATGGTGATATTATATTGTGCATAGAAATAAAAGGGATTAAACAGAATAACTTTGCGATAATTTCTGATTCTGTGTGTGTTTCAGAGTCCCTAAAAGTGTGCTAAATTTAACACCCTTGAATTGTAAGTCTGAAAGAAGGAGAACGCAGGAGTCATCACCTTTAACCCTGCTGTAATACAGTCAGAGAAGTGACATGAAACTGGTTTGAAGGGAACAGAGTGAACGCTCATAAGACAGCATGGGAGAGATAATATGGGTCTCCATAACCTTCCTGAGGGTTATCAATACACAGCTAAGGGGTGGAAATAATGGCGTTTTGTACAGCAGCTAGAAAAATAGGACCCTGACTGGAGATTTTAGATGCTCTCATGAGGCAGAAAACACAAGCAAACTATTCCTACAAACCTTATAAAGCCATTCATCATCATTCAAGGAGCCAATAACCAGCTGGGATAGGGATCCTCGTCTCCCAGGGAAGACGATTAAAAGAGAAAAATGTAAAGAGAAATATCCTTTGGTCCAAATTACTTCACCTTTGAAAAAAAACCAAACATGCTGTTCTGCAAGAATCAATTTGTTTCTCATGTCACTACCAAAGCTTTTCCTGTTATGTTTCCCCTTAAGACAACCCCAATTTCTTTGAGGTGCATTTAAAGCCCAGAAGGATTTTTCTCTCCTCCTGACTAGCAATTCCACTGACCAAAGCTTTAATCAAACCGATACCTGGGGCTCGACATAAAGACGAGGTGCAGTGAACGACAGAGCCTTTCCCAACACGATCCCAACCTCACTTCTCAAGGAGTGATAAAACCATCATTATCACCCAAAAGCAGCCCAAGAATTGCATCAGACACCAGACCTAAAAATGAACATGGCCGTGCCATGCACTGCTCTGAGCCGTAGATATAATAAGTTTTGAATGGGAAGTCCCGGACACAATAAATCTGTGCCATATGTGACTGTTTCCTGTGTCAATTCCTTTCTCATAACCAGGAGAGGCTTCACCCTCCCCCTCACTTTCCCTTTCATGACCCCACACCAGGGCTCTGAAATCTTTCAGGGTTGTTTCTGGGGCCCCAGGCTTTTCCACAGCAGTTGCATAAATAAATGAGTTTGACAGCAAACATCATAATGGTTAGCAGTAATGTGGGCTTCATGCAAGTGCTTGGGCTACTCACTGGAGAAATGGGGGAGGAAAGAGCTTGTTTTGTTACCACGAACAAAACTATGTTCTCCGACAAGTGGTGAAAGAATTAGTCAAATAAACTTGAACTCTATTAAGACCATCACTGCCAGGTTTTGTTATGGACGGGAAGGTTCTCAGCTTCCTTTTCCCTCCTTGGACTGCAAGTCATTGCAAAGACAAATCATCCTTTTCTTCAGCAAAAATAAAGATAGGGGATCAAATGAATTGCCTCAAAATAAAATTTGCAGGGAACTCCCCTTTACTATTATTCTTATAATTTCTTCCCAATGAGAACAGTTCTTTGGTCCTGGGAACAGAGTCACAAAAAGACCAAATCATTTTCCATTAGAAGTGGGATAGAAGGAAAATGACAAATACCTGAAGATTTTGGAAGTATTTGGGTTAGAATTAAGCTTAAAAATAGCAATTTTTTTTCTAGGTTTATAGGTGAAGGAGAGGACAGGACAGAGTTCAGCATTTGCCCTTAAATTGTTTTACCTTTTTTGTTCAGTAAAAAAGCAAAAATTTTGACTAAATCACAGGTTTTTTTTCTAGGTTCTCAGCTTTACCTAAGAAATTAGATTTTTCTGGTTCTGTAAAACTTTTCTGAAAAACTATTTTACTGAAAAACCTTCCCCCCCCCCCTCCCCCCCCGGTATATCATTTAAACAAATATACTTGAGATATCCCAAGTCCAGCCCAGAAAGACTACAGACATTTAAACTGCTGTATTAAAGGGTGTAACTAGTTTATAGACTCTTCATTAAAATGAGTATGAAAGAAGGAAGGCTGTTTTCCCATTCAGCGTGGAGAGAACAAAAAAATATATAATATTTTAACCAGGGAGATCTAGGTTAGGAATTAGAAAAACATCCGTCTGTAAAAGAGAAAAGGAAAAAAAGAGAATAGCAAGGCTTGAAATTAAGTGATTAGAAACCTGGTAGAACTAACCACTAAAGAGTTGTTTTAGCAGTTTATATTAATTTATTTTGGGAACACTGTAATTTTAGATATCATTTTGGAGCAGATGGATGAGTAAGGTGACTTCTTGAGCTCTCGGCCCATCCTGCCTAATACTTCCAATATTTTTTTATCAGCAGTATTTCCTTTTTTTTCTCTACTTCTCTCTCTCTCTCTCCCCCTCCCTTTCTTTCCTTTCTCTCTTTCTTCCTCTCTCTGCCTTTCTTTTTCTTTTTCCCTTTCTTCCTTGCCTCCTTGCCTGCCTGCCTTGGCTGAAGACACAGTCCTAGAGCCTGTGCTCATAGGAGAGAAAGGTTCACAAGCACAAGAGTCCCTGTGACATTATTAGGGTGATTTTCAGCAATATTAGTCCTGTATGAGCTGTGGAGTTGAATCCTAAAGCAGAAGGATTTCATTACAGGTACAGACAGCTATATTATGCCATGACATATTTATGACAATGAATAGTAATGGGAGGCAAGCATTTTAAACCTTGGAAGTTGAAATTAATCTGAAAGCATAGTGTGGGATCTGAACATCTATGAAAACATATTGAAGAGCTAAAATTTGAGATACAAAGGCTAGAGTCATTATCTGAGCGCCTAGAATGGGATTCATCACATTAATTTTAGCTGCCTAAATGTTAAGCATGCAGTCTAAGCTAATTGTCTCGTCTAAACCTCTCATCTAGACAATAATCATTAGAGGGAGAGAGAGAAAGGAGAGACTTTTAGAGGGTCATTCTTTCCTGATTTCCCTTGAATGGATTGTATCACTTCTGGAGTTATTTCTCTCTATACTGGCTAAATGGGAAACCTAGGCAGCTCGTTTGGATTGAAGGCCTGTGTTTGGACAGGTGAAGTTAAGTGAAATGAGCCCAACTCCTAATGATGTAGCTAATGAGGCTTGTAGACCAGTCAGAGTAATAGGTGCTCCTGTTCTGAAGTAAGTGGGAAATGATAACTCTGTACACATTTCTAAGGTAAGTCTTCTCCAGTTATGAGCAAGGGGAAAAACAGAAATAACTGATTCCCGTTTGGTCCCCATGTGTTGCCTGGTCTAGTCGAGAGGTGGCATCCCTGCCCATGACAGGGAGGTTGGACTAGATGATCTCTAAGGTCCCTTCCAGCCTAGGCCATTCTATGGTTCTATGATTCTATGATATGAAGCCACTACCATGTTAATCTAGAATATAGGAAAGTTCCGCTATCCCTAACAGAGATCCAAACAGGCTGCAGAGAAATTTTTGAGGGGGAAAAAGGAAAATCAGACTCTGCATTTGGCTTTTGTAACTATGGATGGCGGTCCGGCTGGTCCCAGACACTCCCACTGGTGCAGCCAGCCTGCAGACCATGGCTCTGTCTGCTCCCGAGCAGTACAGGTCACAGAGGAAACAGAGGGGACACTGAACAAAACACCTTGGAAAGCACAGAAATGGAGAATTTATTGCAGGAGAGACATCTGAGCAAGCACAACGAGAACCTAAAGAACTAATTTCTAACCTCTGGAAGCCACATGGGCAGAAGGATAGTATAAGGTGAATTGTTTCAAACATCACTTACAAGGAAAACAAATGTCTCTCTAGGCAGAGCCCTAAAATACCATGACCCCTTCAAATCTTAGGAAAAAATAAGTCAGACGAGATTTCTGGATGTCATTTATTTCAGTATCTTGCTCAGAGCAAGGCCAACTACCAGGTTAGATCAGGCTTCCAAGGGCTTTATCAGGAAACATAGCATATCTACATTTTAGGCTTTTCTATGTTTATTGGGACAAAACTCCCAATTTACAATATGTCCAGAGAAGCTACCAGGGCTGAAAAAGACTCAAAGAAGATCTGTGATCTAATGGTGCTTTCATACACAACTTCACACACTTGCATGATGTTTTGAGGGAGCTTTGAGGCTTACTTTTGCGAATAGTAAATATTACCCATTTGTGCTTGTTTTCAGTAACTCAAGGCATATTCTTCCTCCCATCCAAGTCCTCTAAACAGCTTGAAAGAGTAGGTTTGGAGCTGAAGCATCTCTTGCACCTTACCAGATAATGTTCTTCTTATAAACATGAAGAGCTCAGAGTCACGGTGATCCTGGTTGTGAGGAGTGGTGCTCATGGAGAAAAAGAATAACTGCGTTGGTGGAGTTCTGCAAGCATTCACACAGCCCTGACTGTCCTGCTCTAACTAGCAAGCATCACTTCCTTTGCATTTTGCTCCAGACTTACTAGCAAGATGTTTGAAATTTCAGACAGCCCTTGGAGGTATTTTGGCCAGGGAGTATATTTAAAACTTGTTGTGCCTAATGTTGTCTTCCTACAATTGAGAAGTAATCAGGAAAGACGTGAAAATAAATAGACAAGTGAGAGGCAAAATGAAATATGAAGTGTCTAGAAAGGAGTCTGCTCTCTAATATATTTTTTCAGCTTATTATTGTAAAAGCCCAGGGCAAAAGAATAGCTTTGAAGAGTTTTTTTGCTAATAGCGGAAAGGTTGTATTTTTATTTTTCTTAACTTTTTATTTATTAACCACGCTGCACAGGGTACTTCCATAAGTGATGGCTGAGTTTCATGTTACAGGGACTTGTTTAGTCTGAAAACATCCCAGCCCGCAATGGGAAACAGAAAAGAGAAGTAACGACCCGTCATATGGTGCTGGGAGGGACTAAAACCGAAGCCCATTTGTTCTCTGCTTTTCTGTGTAATTTCTAGTGGATGAGCTTGCAAAGGTTTGGATATCTCTGTTTGGATGGTTAAAATGCATTCCCAGCAGGCTGCTTCCTCAGGTGGTCTCTCTGATGACAGCTTGATGCTTAGGCCAATATAAAACAGCTGATGCTTTGACCCTATCTGAGAATAAAATCATAAAGCTGCATTCTTACACGAGGCAATGATTTCATCCTCCAGGTTGTTGTGAAAAAAAAAAAAAAAGAAAAGAAAAAGAAAAGAAAAAAAAGGAAAATAATTTTTCTGGATGCTTACCTTATGCTCAATCCCTAAAGCATGATGGTCAGTTAGGTTTTTGAGACACTTATTGTTGGGATACCATATATTTATTTATTTATCTTTGCCCTGAATATGTAGCTAAGCATATAAATATTCAATTGCTACAAAATTTCATTCAAAGTTATCGTGTGGGAATATGCTACCTGTGCACAGGAAAACAGACAGTTTCATTAAGTGGATTTGTTTCTTTGAGACCTTTTAGTGCTTTAGCACAGATGAAGAAAAAGAGCATTGAATCGGAGTTAAGATAGGTAGAGCAATATAGGATTCTCCTGCAGGTATTTAAAGGATGTCCTTCACATGTAATAGTCTATACTATTTATCTTTTATGAAAAGATTTGCCAGAGTGGACAATTTTGGATTTTTTGATCTGTTTTCTTGGCATTGACAGACAGATACATAAGATGAGTATAGGCATGATTTTGTTTATTCCTTGGCATCAAAAGTACTAGAATATATTTAATTTTCTGGACATGCCAGCTGAAAAGCTTAGCTGATAGGCTCCCAGCAGGAGCTTGCATGGGCCTTTCTGTTGGTTTGGGCCATCAGAGAGCATCTCTCCACTCCCAGAGTGCCATGAAGATCCAAGCCAGTTTGAAGAGCCTACAAAGAGCCCACAGGGTTTACTCAGTTTTCAGATTCTCACCTGGCAATCACAGCAGGCTGAAGCCTTGTAGGTTGTGTTTGTGACCCACTACTCTAACTCATTCCAGAGTTAGAGCAAAGTAAGTACTGAGTACTAACTTCCAAATACAAAGTACTAAGTACTAAGACTAATTCAGCAGGCAGAAAATTGATCCAACCCAGGTATAAATTTGCACTGCGTTACCAAGCCACCTGGGTGCTCTTCATAAAAGCCACAGGAATTCTGCTTATGTGTAATTTCCCTGGGGAATAACTTTTAGCAGAGATCTCACTTTCCAACCCAAATCCTGCCCAGAAGGGTGGTACTTTATGTCAAGCACATATTGTCGGTTGTCAAAAGTGAATTCACCTCTTCTTCCATGTTGTGTTTCCCTGAAGTCCCAAAAGAGTTAATAATTCTGGCAGCACTGCAGTCTGTAACCTAAATACCCAACCAGAAGGATGTGCTGTGGAAAGGATCCCTATGCTGCCAAGGACATTGAGAAGAGGAGGAACAGAAGGGAATCTTGACTTTTATTTTTCCTTTTGCTTTCAGTGGCTCATATGGAATTGCAGCTCACACACAGAGATCTCAGAAGTAGAGATCTGAATTTAATAAATCTGTCTGGAGGAGAACAGGGAAAGGATACTCATGGAGATAAGAGAGGCAGAGATAGGAAACGAGGAAAAGAACATGAGAGCTGACTGGTGATGGCTGTGCCCTTTCCAACTCGAGTGGATAGTAGTGAAGTATTTGTTTAAAAGTGGGGACACCAATTCTTCATGAAAAGAAAAAAGAGTATTTTATGGTTAGAACATACACTGCCACCCATGGGGACAGGTGAAAGGTGAGGAAAGACAAGGATAATGCCAAGGTGTCGCAAAGCAATTAATACAGTTGCTTGGTTTCATTGTTGTTTTGGGGGTATTGGGGTGACACTTTAAATCCAGTGCATCTGCACCTACAGTGTGCAAGAAGAATTAGGTCCATGCTTTCAAGGTAACAGTAAATTCTACAGGTTAGCAAAATGAGAAAATCCGTTTGATTGACCACTTCTGCAAACTTTCTCCCATTTCTTCTTGGAGACTAAAGGTTGCTTGAGGGATCATAGGGAGGACGAGGCTTATCTAATCCCAGCCCTCTCTGCCAAGGTACCAAGCTGGCTTCCCTATGGGGAGCTCCTATCCAGGGATGTGGTTTTTTTTTTCTTTTCTATAAGATTCTGTTTCTTAGAAAAACCAAAAAGACACCGGAGGGAAAACAAATGCAGATACATTTTTAATGCATGCATTTCGTTTTCAGAACATCGTGGGCACTTCAGTGCCGGGTGCTGGAACTGCAAGGGAGAATTTATTTAATCAGTCCTCCATGTCCCCACTTCGTTGACATAATGTGGTCCTGCAGATTAAAGCACTGGAATCAGAGCTCTGCGTTTTCCTTCTCTTTCATACTAAAGTTATTGATGTGCTTTGTACAATGTGTAATTGCCATTATTGTATGTGTGCCTGGAGCATGTGCAGAGCTGAAATTGAAATAAATAAGCAAACAAAAATCATATGATAGAAAGTCTCTGATGGTATGGTGGAGGTTGGTGCCGTGGCATCACAAGCTGAAAATAGGATTTGATGCTGCTGTGGCTGGTTTTGATAGAGGGAGATTCGATAAGACAAGAAGGAAGGCTGCTGTGATCCTCTACTCTGACCTCCTCTTTTTATACAGCACAAACCTTCAGTAAATACTCAAATCAAAGTCCCTCTTTTAGCATTCTGGCTCCAAGCCTCCCTATCCAGGGACTTCACCGGAGCACTCCTGATTTACATCAGCTGAGCATCCTGCCCATTATCATATATTCACTTTTACTCCCTCTCTTTCTCTCCCTCTCATACGCATGCAGTAGATTTGTTCTTTACATTTAATTTATGCAAGTGAAGCACAGAATACATTTCAGTAATGCCAATTAGATACGCACTAATTTCTTCTCTGTGAAATAGCAGTAAGTAATTAATCAGAATTTTGATCACAACTCAGTTGGCAATTCTAATTGCAGTTGCCATTTCCACAGCAAAAACGGAATCATTATCTTTTTCCCTAGTCCTCTCTTCCTAATCATCCAGGGTGCTAGAAGCAAAACATTTCCAAGAACTAGATACTGTCTCTATCAACCAGCGTCCTTAATACCTTTGGACTGAGGCTTAGTGGGTGCAGTCTATGGCTGTGTTTTATTTCAAGCTTCATTATAATTTTAAAGTGAATAGCTAGTGGCAGGCTGGCTGCTTGCCTGGGGGAGGGGGGATTCTGCCTCATAAAATTACGAGAAAGGATAAAAGCTAGCAGCTCACTCCATTAAAAACCTTCTGGGAGAGCATTAAAGACGCCTGACCTTTGCACAAGCATCCAGCAGGCATCTAAGGGGCATATGGACATTGATCAGATCTGTATCATCACAGCCTGCACCAGATCTCGGAGGCACCGCAACCATATTTTAACTCCAGGCATTACCAGCCATCCTAGAATAGGGAGATCAGTACCCCATATTTAACCAAAACAGCATTTATGACACAATTTTATGGTCATTCTGCTGATACATGCAAACTGACAAGGGTGATGCAGAGCAAAGAATGGTTTAAGATTACCTGTCTGGAAAGTGTTGTGGCCAAGGATCTATGGAGATAGGACTCCCCTTTGTTATGTCCTGAAAAGCTGAGAGTGAGATATTCCTCAGATGTCTTAGACT
>NW_009706361.1:23260-29877 GCF_000703405.1 Apaloderma vittatum | reverse complement strand
AAGAGTGTATTAAGATAAAGGGAAATTTGCCAGTTAGGAACTGATATGGAGAGCTGAGAGTGTATCTACACCACGTCCAGCCTTTAAATCTAGTGTGGCACTTCACCCTCGTGCACTGCTGGAAGAAAAGTTTCTAAGGACCTGACAGCTACAGCCTGGTTTAATAATCAGATCCTTCATATAATCCAAGCCCAGATGGTTAATATTCTTCCAGGTAATCCCAAACCATACCTTCAGACTCCTTCTACTCCCAGACACAAGAACTGTCCCATAGGATTGTAGAATCACTCTCAACATTAGTGATGCCAATGGGGATTCAAGAGGGACAAAACATCTCAGAACCTAGCTATAAACGTTACAGCCAGGAACAACAGCATTTGAGATTTTGGTGGGTTGTGTTTCTTTCTTTCACAGAGGACAGAAAAATAAAAGCAGAATATATGTTCAAACTGCAACAGAGACATTTCTTCATCCGGGGTTGGGGTAGGGAAGGCATGTTAAACATGCTGAAAGCTCTTAAAAGCTTTAACAGTTTTGCAGGCTCAATTCCACCTTCTGGAATACAGAGGGACATAAATGGCTTCCATGAGCCTTAAAAAGAGGTACAATGAGCCTATGTCTACACATGTGAAGGCTTATGCCTTAGTGCTGGTACTCAGACAACATATTTTACATTCCTGGAACAATGCTCGGCATGTTTTTTTTTGTCTAGGTCAACTAACACCAGCTGAAACAGTGTCTAGGACCTGTCTGAAGGTTAGCATGATTTGTGACCATCCCAGTTTGAATGCAACCAATCTGGTCTAGAGAGTAAAGAATTTTAATAACTATGCATGTGGCCACAGTATGAGTTGGCCCCAGAGCCATAAAACATGCTGTAGCATTTTGTAGCTTCCCAGTAAAAAACAAGTCAGAAAACTTGAGATCTTTGCAGTCACATTGTGCAGAGAACTACCACCATGCTCCCCACTGCACCTAGGAAATACAGTTCAAACAGTTCAGGAGCATGGGAAGCTCTAGTAGAGTTAAAAATGATGTATGCAACAACAAGTTTCTCATAACCAACTATCCATACTCCTATGGAGTCAGCGATGGCTGTGCTGAATATCTAAACATATAAGAGAGAACCTAAAAAGGCAGAGAAGAACAAAAAACTGTTCAAAAATTCAACACACAAGATGGCTTTTAATTGACTATTGTCAGGATTGCTTAATCATCTCAGAGTGGGGAAAAAAAGAAAACAAAAAAAAACCAAAAAAAAAAACCCCAAAGAAACATGCTGCAGCTTTTGGAATCTGAACACCTTTGAAGACCAAGTAAGTTGACACAGTACAGATTTATGGAGAGAGCAGATCATGCCCCAGATCATTTACAGCAGCCAAAAGAAAAAATAAGAACTTTAAAACCAGAGACAGGGGGATACAATAAGACTAGTGCAAAAAACATCGACTTCAACACAGACGTATAAGGAATAGATGATGGTCCTGAAGAGACGTTCTGGCTACATCTTCACCAGTAAATTAAATGTGCCTAGGAGTGTTCCCAGACACCGAGACCAAGTGACATGGTCTGGCTGCATTCATCTATTAAACTATCTCAGCTTTCAAAACGAGATGGATTCATTCAACAGACCAGCTGGGAGTGTTCCTTGGCACACACTAACTCCCAAATTGCACCCAAGAATTGTTTGATAGAGCGTTAATTGGTTCAAGACAAAAACATGTTGTGGCTGCTCTAATGATTTTTTTTGCAGAGCAGAGGATTGGGTTTCCACGTCTGTGGCCTGCCACAACTTTATTTATTTTAGCGTGGGCAGAGTCCCTATGCACATTAATATCTGCCTGGAAAGTGCTGCTGTGGCCACAAATCTACCTGCAAAATTTAACAGAAGCCACAGACCACATCAGCTAGACAGGTATCTCAAGCCTAAGGAAATGAGCAGGGAAATCAGTGTTAATTCTGGGTCCCTTCGAGGCAAGAGTTCACATCCAGAGGCAAAGATCAAGCAGATGTCTTTTGAAATATTTGGCCTTCTCCTGGCACTGCTGGAGGCTGCTGAATTTTTTCACACTTAGGTCTTCTTAATTTGTGGCGTACTTGTTGCAAACAAGCTATTACTGTTCATTTAGCAGTTTGAAAGTCTGGAGCTCATGTTTTCTTGCACTAGAAAAGTGTTTTAAGTGAAGTAAACTAACTTGAGGTGATTATTAAAAGTCTGATTAGTGAGACAGAAAACAAAGTTGTTGCTCTATGCATTCTGTTTGTCATAAAATAGACTTCAAACTTAAATGGAAGAGAAGGAAAAGACATTTTTTGTCATCTCTTAGATGTTATCTCCTTGCTGGAAAAGAAAAACTGGTTGACAGCAACTGAAGAGAAACATGCCTACCCACTGCACCTTAACTAATGCTGGGAAATTGAGTTTGGAAGAACTGGAGTCACCACAGAAGCAAAACTGGGAATAATTTCCTTTCTCTGGTCACTTAGCATCTCTGTGGGTTGATGCAGCTGGACCCAAACCTGATCTTTGAGTTCAATGAGGCTATGGCCTCCATGTAACTGTGGGAGATAGTCTGATGCATGATGCCACCAAGTAGACCCTTTCCTTAACTCATTATGCATGGGCTTCTCTTTAATCAAAGTGCTCTGGGAAGCTGTGGATGAAAGATGTGTGCGTAAACTCCCAGAAAAACAAACTAGCTGTGGAAATCCTTACAGACATGATAAGTTAATACAGGAGCAAGAGTGGAATGAGATGAGGAGTGACTACAGCCCCAGGACTCTACTACCAGTGGGTTTTGGAGAGAGAACAATCTGTTGTCTGCCCCTGCATTGGATAAGAACTGTGAACTTCAATAAAATCTCTTGCTTCTTCTTTTAACCATAGCTTATGGTGTGCACAGAAACATTTGCTCCGAGCTCAGGCTCACAGACAGACAAGGCTGATCCACAGCAGACGTCAATGCCGGGAAGTGTCAGAAGCAGGGGCTGGGGTTGTGTGTAAACGCACCCGCAGGCAGCAAGAGCAACAGGAACATCAGGTCGACCCTCTCAGTGGACCCCAAGCAAGTCTGAGTTCATGAACACTACCTCAGTCAACTTCCGTCTGTGCACAGGCCAAGGTGGATGCAGAGCTGATGGAAGAGGCAGACACTGCTGCCCACACAAGGACACGGGATACATCTTGGCTTTATGCTTCAATCTCCGTCCCTCTTTAGAACCTCCATCAATGTGTCTTTTGCTGCTATGGACAGGAGTTCATTGTGCATCTACAATAAAGACTGAAATTATTGTGGCCTTTCTTTTGAGACTCTTTGCATCCACCAAGTGCTTTTCTTTGTGGTGCTCATGCCAGTGTCTGGATTTTTGGATGAAAAGCCATCTAGATCAGGCTCATTGCCATCCTTTCGCAAGTGATTTAGGAGCAATACACACACCTGAAAAGTGAGTGGAGGGCTGAGCTGATGCCTCCTGGCCTGAAGACATGGGAACATGCAGGGGCATAGCGAGTGTCAGGCTGGGTGACTTCAGAATGTGATGCTGTTACAAATAGCAAGTTGCCTGGAGGCCCATCCAGTTGAATTAACAAAAAAAAGAACCATTAATTAACTTGACTTAAGAGAGGGCTGATGCAGGGCAATGTGACCTTTTCTCTATGTCACATGCCACACGGATTTTAGCCTTCCTCTGATGCTTTGTCATCACCAGTCCTTGTTTTTTAGATCACTGGATTGCAGGGGAGTGATGGTGACCGAAGGGTTTGGGGCAAGAGGAGGAAAGGAGGAGATGGCTTCATTATTTCAGTGGTCTGTACACCAAAAACAGCAGAATCTCATTATGCATTTACCATCTGCTACCTTGCAATGCAAATATACATATATACATGTATGCATACTTCATTTCAAGTATGTGTACATACACACTTAACGTAGTTTTGGCAATAATTTACAAAAAAAAATCAACTAAAAATAATATCAGTTTACAAATGGAGAATAGAATTATTTCAGGTTGCTCAACCTTTGCATAAATGTGATGCACTTTCGTCCAACCAACTCAATGCCTTGCTTCAATAGCCCAATGTAGTTTAAATTTGTTGTTGAATTAACCTGCCTCAGTGATGGGAGGGAAACTGCAGTTGACAGTCTCAATGCAGGCTGATGAGAGTTAAGAGACTTTGAGTAAATAAAACAAAGACTTGCAGCAAGGAACCTCAGAGAAGAAGAAATCATGAATCATAGAATCCACTCCCTTTGGCTGCAATATATATACACACTCCCTGATACAGATGATTTCTCTTTGGGAGTCCCATAGATTCAGGAAGACATAAGTGAGTCTTCATGCCTGTAATACACTGTGTGATTTCCCTCCGATATCCCTGGGATCAAGACAGACACGAAGCTGGTCCGATAATCTCTCTGTGGCTGGGAACAGGCTGAAAACCAGGTGATCTTTCGAGGTCCTTTCCAACCCCTAACATTCTATGTCAGTCCTTCAAAAACATAGACACGTTCTGTCAGAATATGATAAATTCTCTTATTCTAAAATGAGTAACTTGAAGCTGAGAGGTTTACCATGATTTTTTTTTTTTTTCTCAGACACCATTTTTAGGGTGAGATACATTATTTGAGTTAGGGAAGACGAATCTTTCAAGCATAACTTAAATCTCTCTTTGGAGGAGCAAGCTAATCTAACTAATCATCATATTCAAGACACATAGATGCCTTCTCCTTCGCACACCACAAAGTTTCCCTCAAGACATGACCCACAGCACACAGCAATTGTAAACCGACAATTATAGACCTCAGGAACAACAGAAAACTGTCTTTCAGAGCAGATTTGATACAATGGGCCTTATTCTGCATGAAAGCTTTTTAAACAGTGAGGCACACACAGATTGGCTGTCCATGTGTGACTACAGGTATTTCTACTCTGCCACCATCCATCTGTGTGGTCTTTGAGGCGTTGAAAGGTGGATGGATCCGGGAGCCCACTAAGTCCTGAGTTTCTCTACAGATCTTTTTCTGGGAGTCATGTCAACATAGACACTGAGTTCAGAGGTGCAGGATTTCAACATATGAAATAGAGATATTTTTTGACCACACTGTTGAAAAAGAAAATACAAGGAAAAAGCACTTCTCAGATTCCGTTGGATAACTCTGGCAAAGAAAGACACATCAATGTTAGATCCACACAGAGCTTAGGTAGAGCGAAAAACCTCAGAATGGCTTTAAAAAAGCTTGTCCATGTCCCATTAAATCACTGTGGCTTAAAGTATTGAAAGTCATTTCTGAAACCTCAAGAAAATCTATGTTTTTATCTCAGTGAAAACACTCCCATCTTACTAAACAAACACGATGTGATCAGCAGTGGACCTCAGAAAATCCTCGCACATCTCATTATCCCCAAAGTTTAGATTAGGGCTTTTTCAGATAGATTTCATAATTCAACCACAGGATCAGCTTGTTCCCCACTGCCTGAGCCATCGCATTGCTAATATATTATCTCTGTAACATGAAGAGCAAAGAAAAGGAGTATAACATGTTCTTGCGGCAACAAGTTAATTTTGATTTAACCTTCCAGTGCTTGACATTGTGGGCACTGACACTTCAGTTGTTTAAAGAAGAACACCAAATAAGCAAGCAATAAACCCTCACTCAAGCAAAAAGCCTCCTGAAGTTGCTGGCTGCATTATTTCCTGCAACTCAGTGTTCCCTTGTCAGTCCTGATGGCAAGAGAGGGTTATGCCCTTTCTATGCCAACCATAATTTTTTTAGGTTGGAAAAAATCTTTAAGTTCATTGATTCCAACTCTTAACCTAGCAATACCAAGTCCAGCAAAGATGGACCAAGATGCCAAGAGGGACCCTATTGGACCTGAAACAGCTAATCTGTGAAAAGTGGTCTGAAGCTGAATTATGAGGACATTCACCCTGAGAGCACTGGAAGATGGAGAGGAAAGCCTCATATCCAACACCAGACCAGCCATGGTAAAGTTTCTTACTCTGTTCTTACTTGAAACCCACACATTCAGCCATGCCTCAGCTTCTCCTCCCATCTTTTGCTTTACCCATTTACGGCTTTAAATTCCTCACAGTGGGATAATCTCTGGCTGTACAATTGTGCCTAGGGTTCTCCAGTCCCATTTGCTACAGTATAATAGCTCTTAAACAACTGCAAATATACAAACTGAGGCACTGCTGAGTATAGTAGGATAAAGAGGAGTTGCATGCCAGAATTTTGCTCTTGCAGCTCAAGCAATCCAGCACTAAGATTGCTCAGCTGGTAGTGCAGTCCACTTGTACTTCTCATGTCAAAAATTCTTTTTTCTCCTAGACCTTTCATCACACATCTGCTAATATGTTCAAACTCTTGGACACATCTAAGTGGTGGAAGGAAGATGCTTCGCACAGAAAGTATTCAGACATGATGGTGACTCCAGAAACTTCAAGGGCTAAACCAGAAATATTTATTGGCCTTTGATCTTAGGCATCATCTTTTTCTTTTGCAAATCCCAGACACCTTCCCCAGATGCTCCAAGTCAGAGACGGTTTTCCAGGGTGACACAAATCATTGAGTGCCTGGTGTCCAACTCCTAACAAAGCTACTTATAATTTAGAC
>NW_009706361.1:4776-23229 GCF_000703405.1 Apaloderma vittatum | reverse complement strand
AGGGAAAAAGTCATACAGTCTTTTGACACAAACCCAAGGTGACCCAGATTTCACTGCTGGATGGTGTCAACTGATATATCTGATCTTAGCCTGGCGCCGAGTCCTAGTGAACAGGTCACCTTCAGGTAAAAACATGAAATAGCTGAGGAGATGTGGCCTCATGTTCACAGGCAAAACCACCACATGCTTCTTGCAAAGCATCGCACAGATGATTTGGAGGAAGACTTCGAGTTGGCTTTAGATTAGGTCTGTTGTGTTCATTTGGATTTTGGATTGTGTTGGTTTTGGATTTTTTCCCCTCCAAAATCTAACCTAACCCTCTAGAAGAAAGCACCTGAAAAAAGAGGCTTTGCTTTTCAAAAGACCTTTAGCCAGTCTGCCTCACACTGGAGCTAAGCACAAGGCAATATTATTTTCCTAAGCAGCCCCCAAACTGTGAATATAAAAGCATACAAATTCAACACCCACAAAAAAAAAAAAAAGGGGAATAAGATAATAACCTTGGACAATGAGAAAATTACACAAGTTCACTTTCCATGTCAGTATGTATTTCCCTTTAAGAATTTCCATTTCCCTTTAAGCAATTCTATTATTCACACATAGAATTTCTAATCATTCTTTCAAGTGTTTCTATGTAACTTATCAGGGTTTAATGAATGCCAGAATAAGCACTAGAGGGAAAATCCACATAACTGGACAGTAACCCAAAGGTTTTAACAAGACCTCTACATTTTTCTTTTTTAATACAATCTTTATTCAAGCATTTTCTGCTTTGATCAGAAAGATGGCTTTTTTATTGGTATTATTATTGACTTTTTCCCACCCACCCTCTTCCATAATCCACCATCCCATAACCTGTGAGCCCTCCAGGGTTGCAGTGAAGAGTTATGAGTTAAAAAAGCCTTCTTTGGAAACAAAATCTACAAGTAAAATGAGTCAAAGTAAACAAGTCAGCTTCTATACTGCCTTCTACTGAATCAGGCTCCACATATACTTTTCAGAGAGAAGAGTAAAGGAACCAACCTGCAACATCCAACATTGATACATGAATATGTTAGAGAAAAAGAGGGACTTGTTCAGCTGCCATACATGGAGGTATTATTTGCTAATAACAATAATTCCTAAGGATGACCTTGTGCCTAGAATTTGTCAGTCACAAAAATCCTGGAATGCCTTATCACTGGAGGTTAGAATGGCTAAAAGACTGGGTGAGACAAGATACATCAAAGAATAGCACAGAAATTGGATCTACCTTCAGGTCAAACTGCCCTTGAATGGCTGCTTTGGAAGATAGGGGTATGGGAAAACAACTTTAGTCTATAAATATATAATATTCTTCCCAAAGCAACCACCACCTTTAGCAAGACACTAGAAACATGCTAAGCCTTGATCCTGGTTTTTAAGCCATCTGAGGAGTTTCATAGGACTCACATTTGCTCAACACTGTTGTGGGCAGCATCTGCACTTGTACTTGAGTTCTGGCCAGTTTTGGATTCTTTTATCTGGAGTGCTCTGCCAGCATATTTAGAGTCCAATCTTTTCGCCAGAGAGCTTCAGGCCTTTCAAGGGCGAGGGATATTCCCAGTTTTGCGTGATTGACGGGTTTCCTTCTGGCTTCAGACCAAATTGGAGTGACTGAGGAAGTTCGTCTCCTTGATCCAAACCAGCCACATGAAGCAGACTGCACAGGGAGCTGGACAGAGTTGTTTCTCGAAAGCTGACTTAGACATCTTATACTGTGGTTTTGAACAGTAAAGGAGACATCATATGATTTTCCTGCAGTGAAAGGATGTCTTTTTTTTTGTTCTACTTACACCTCTAGTAATTTATAATAATGACATGTAGCATTTAGAGACAGAGGGCTGGAAAAGTCCTCAACAATTGACATGGTCTATTCCTCTGGCCCACAGTAAGTTATGCTCCACTAGTTTTCATTCCTGACAGGTCTTGCTGTTTTATTTCTTAGCTCGCCTTCCAGAGATGGAAAGAAGACAGCTGTGCCCATCTCCTAAAGAAGAGAGACCGGAGACGTTACAGTCCAGCGCTGCTCTAATGTGAGGTATGATTTCACTGTGGTCACTCCTCAAGACATGGACAGAAAATTTATGCAATTCTTTGCAAGATGCCCCAAATCAGTGGTAGAGGTCCAAGAAGAGCCAAGAACTTTCCTGAACTATTAGGGAAATTATTTTTTCAAGTGTTTGCAAAGAAGTTGTGGATTCCCACTCCCTCTAAGTCTTCAAGGCCAGGTGGGATCAGGCTTTGAGCAATCTGGTCTAGTGGAAGATATCCCTGCCCATGGCAGGCCGTTGGAATGTCCCTTCCAACCCAAAGTAGTCTATGTATTCCATGCTCTGTATCTTCTTCAACTCAATATTTATCAAATAAAGCAGTACCCTCTACTTCTTTCATACTTATTTTTGGTAAAACCTTGAACCCAGCTGGTATCTTTAATCCACTCATGTTATAATCTCCTATCAATCCTACGGTGAGGAGAAAATAGCATTGTTGCAATATGGAGTTTATGGGGATAAAATTTCATTTTCAGTCCAGAAACTTGTATCCTAGCGAGCATGGGAAGAAAACAATGAGGCAGACTTACTCTACTTTTGCAATGTGTTTATTAATTTCAGAAAAACCACCGCAGGAACAAAGTTTATTAGTGAGTAGGAGGATGTTTCAGGAACAGAGCCCAAATGAAAATAATCGGCTCCCTTTAATTAATTGCATACAGTTTTATTGCATAACTGATGGTTTTAAACCTTGGCCAATTAGCTTGTCAAACACAGAAGTTAAATTCTCTGTTAGTCTCTCAAGTCAGGTCTATGCCAAAGTTTCAATTCAACTTGCCTTATCCAAGCAACCAGAAAACCAGAAAACAGGGCCTCTTGAAACTGAAATTAGTAGGCAGTTACCCAAAACTGTAAAAAAGAGAATAGAAAAGACAAAGGAAAAAACGAAGGACAGAGAAATGCTGAGCAGGGCCAATATCTGACTCAAGTGCCTGACCCCCATTCTGGGTTAGATTATAGTTGCAAGGTTACCTCATCTTGGCAACCTCTTTTCTAGGAC
Organism: Apaloderma vittatum; assembly: GCF_000703405.1. NCBI lineage: Eukaryota > Metazoa > Chordata > Aves > Trogoniformes > Trogonidae > Apaloderma > Apaloderma vittatum. The sequence continues at coordinate 20,157 of NW_009706361.1, read as the reverse complement.
AGGTTGAGGTATTGTTGCCAATTTAATATGTTTACAACACAGAAGAGAAAGGACAAACTGCCACCTTTTCTTTGGAAAGAACGTTATTCTAGAACAGCTTATGATGCTTCAGTGTGGTAGCTACCTCACTAACTCTATGTCTCTTTTCCCAGAAACTCGAAGATGCAGGGGGATTTTATAATAATATGTATTTATAGATTTGTAAATTAAAATGGATATAAACTTCTATAGTAAATTAATAATTACGTTCTTGACATGATACTGGACTCAGTATTCAATGCAACTACTCCAGATGCAAATATTTATTTTCCAGTCTCCTAAGTGCAATAACAGTAAAACAACTTTTTTTTTCCAAAGCACTGATCTCTTTCTCAAAAAAATGCATTAGGAGATTAATATGTCTTTTCAACTGCTTATTTTAACTAATAATTATGTCAAGATTGATGCTACATGTCCTGAGAACCTCAAGGTGATGTTTGTGTCAACCACATGTGCTTTGAACTTGGTAGAGTGATGACATCCACATCAAAGGTACGCTCTACAAATGAAGATCTTGGCTCAGTAATTACCTTGTGAAAGGTTGGGTTTGGGGTGTGACCAATCTCTTAGTCTAAGCTTAGTCAACATTTGCAGTTTCATTAGCTAAAACACCCTATTAAGTCCCTGTCCTAAGTGCACTAGAGCTGAAACTGAGATAGATGGTTTCAGCAATTTTGGTGTGCGTATCACCCAGACCACATCTACACCACCAAACCAAATAGTGTTACCATGTGATCTCATATATCGGCACATTTGCATGTTTCCCAGAGAAATTTTGGTCTCTTCCATCAGCACTCCCCAACAGCGTGCTCAAGCCTGGCAAGAGGCGAAATACTACTGGGACATAAACAAGATAATAGGCAAGTGTTTTGGTTTAAAAGACTTCTTTTTTTGTTACTAGGGTGTCAGTAACCACCTGTGCTGCGAGACTGTCCTTCTCCAGTCCTGATTCACCCCACATGTTTCAGCTTCTACAGGAGATAAGGCAGAGCTCTTTTATACAAACACGTGGCACTACACAGCCCCGAGCCATCTCTAAAACAATCACATTTTGGACCAAATGAGTCAAAACTTCTTGCTTGTTACTGTGGTCATGTAATGCAAGACTGTCAAAACCTAAAAGCACAATTAGGAGAGCAAGACAAACTGAGGTCATACAGGCAGGCACCTAAGCTCTTGCCTGCTTTAGCAATACCAGATGGACACTGTTAGTTACTGGTATGTAATTTTTCTTAGGACCCTTACACTACTTTGGAATCACATCGTACCAGATGCTACATAAACACTTCTTTAGTCCCAGCATAGAAATGTCAAGAAGCATCGCAAACCAATGAGTGGAGGGGGAAAAAAAAAAAGAATTAACCTCATTTCACAGGATAATCAAATGACTTCTTTAAAGTCATGGAAGAAGGTTTTAGCACAGTTCTGCCATGAACTCAGACCTGCTGAGTGGTTCTGCAGCAGCAGGGTGTGTTTACTTGTCACTCTCACAACAAATCACTCCTCACATGCTGATGGTCGAACGTGCTGGCTCTTGTGATACAAGTCGGCCAGCAGTGAAACCTCTAGCATGGCAGGTTATAAACTAGGAGGACAATTAAACTGAAGAGTATTAAAATGTGCCCATCCTAGTCTGTCCTACCCTTCTGTGTCTCTGTGACAAAGATTCTGGCTCAGAGTTGGCTCATGTCCTTCCAACCCAGACCACAGACTGACATGAGTTTTCTTGGAAGATGGTCATGGTGAACATAGCCAAGAAGTGATGGTCCTCACAAAAACTTATCATTTGTTTTTCTTTCATATCACTATCTTCAAGCCACAAGACGATTATTTTCCCTGCTTTTCTCATGGTTCTTTTGCACTACTGAACCAGAGTGGAAAAATTAAAGATGCTTTATCTGAAACATCCATGGAGGAAATCCTGTGTCTCTGATGAACCTGACTTCCTCAATTTCCTGTGTGCTGCACAGCTGTCTGCATTGGATGGGTCTTAGGGACATTTTTTTGGACATATTTGTCTACCTCAGTTGGAAGCCAGGCTCCTTGCGATAGAACATAAGGGTCTATAATCTTTAAAAAAAAAAAATCACAAGGAACACAGAAAGAATGAAAAGAAAACAAACCAATAAAGAATCTATCCTGTCATAACATTCGAGGTTCTGGTATTTGCTGGCCTTGGAGTATGTTCAAAATAAATGAAGGAAATGTGTATTTCATTAAATGCTAATATTTAGAAGATAAGAGGGAAAAAATGATGAAATGCTTCCAAGAACAGTTGCAAGGACAGTGCCTGCATGTGTGTGTATAAACACACGTGCTTGCATACACACAAACATACAGTCGAGATTGTCTCTGATGCAGAATACTGCGACGTAGGAAAAATTACAGGGGAAGGAGAAAAAGAGATTTTTTTTCCCAGGCCATTGCTCTTCCTGGGCATGGCAAGGGCTTTTGCACTTCTCACTTTCCATCTCTTTTCAGAATTGCAATGAAACCCTTCCACAAGGCTCCATTGTTTTGCAAGTTAGACTTGATCTTATAAGAGTGTATATATGGGTGTGGTAAGCAGGCGTTATAGTGTTAAATAGGCATGTATTAAGAAACCCCTCAATCCTGCACAAAGTAAACCACACTAGGTGCTTTAATAATAAGGCTGGTTAATCACAATCTAACCAACATGTTCCCAGCTGATGGCATACTTGTTGATGGTTAAACTTTGAGGTCTCTTCCCCCTTCCACCACAGATGACTCTGTGTAATCCCTTGGCTCCTAACTGACCTGTAAAGTTAGGACATAGCACATGTTTGCCTCCCAGGGACACAGCGCCTTGAGCGGCAACAAGGGTCATGAAGTGCCTAGAATTCTTTTGTTAATTAGCAGATGCAATGCAAGGGAAGTAGAACATGGGGTTTAAGGCTCCAAATACTCAGGCATTTTGAAAACAGCGGAAAGCAGGAGAGCATTTGATGTCTGTGTTTCGAACAATGCAGCAGAGCGGCAACAGAAATTTTCACAAGTGATGGCTAAAGCTTAGATCTTTTCCAGCACATCAGTAGATAATAAAACTCTGTTGTTTATTTTCAGAGATAGTTCTGGACACAGGTTTTTTTGCAGAGACTGTGGATAGAAAACATTTAATTGACCTCAGAGATGTTTCCCTGCTAACCTTAGCCAGGATTACTGCAAGCCCAGAGGTCCTAGACATTTTTTTTTCTAACAGCCTCGCCAGAGAACTTCATTTTGTTCTTTGCAGCTGAACCATTTCTGAGGACACTTGCAGACATCTTATCCTAGGCAAAAATTTAGCATGGAAAAAGAAAGGCAACGAGTGTAGCAAATAACATAAAAGTATACAATATTTAAAAAATAAAATCAAAATGAAGCATAAAAGTAGAAGCAACTGAAAACCAAGGGTGATGATGGAAAGTGTTATGATATGGACTGTCAAACTCTGGTTTGCATGAAATTCACTGGTACTCTTGGATAAAAGCCATTGATCTGTGGTAAACTGACTGTAGGTGGGCACCATCTGTCAAGGAACTGAATAAAGGCCATATTCTAGATGCCAGGTAAGGTTATAACTCAACAAGGAGACAGTTTCAGTGTTCATTGGGAAGGCTATGGAGCTAGATGGTTTGGCATTAGACCTCTGATTTGTGGAGAATGTGGTAAAGCCAGCAGAAAGGAAGAAAGAAATGACATAGTCAGAGTTTAGGGTTGGAGACAGGAGGATCCTGAGGGTCCTGGAAGGCAGGGTAGGTAAGAAGTTCCGGCTTGTGGAGGTAGAAATACGTGTTGAGGCTGGGGATCCTGGACAGGTCAGGCAGAATGAGAAAGTAGAAAAGGAAGGTATTTGAGGCTGGAGGTCCTGGAGGCCTCTAATGACGTGAAGATCAACAACATCAGGAGATTTCCACTTTCTTGTGATAGACCTTGGGTTTAATCAGAATCGTTCCCACTTCTACCCCTCCAGATCTCCCCTCCCTTTGTGTGACATGTGGATGTGTTGGATTCAAAGAGACTTTATCAGTGTCTTGTGTGAAACAAGCACCAGCAAAGCCCTCTCAACGACAGACGTCTCCAGGAAAAACATCCCACCTAAGTGTCTCTTCTTATACTGAGATTACAAATCAATGAATTTTCCTTTAGAGATATTGTCAGCCCAGAAACAACATCTCACACTTGAGTAGAAAATATTATAATACCAGTTTTATAGCGTCAGAGAAAATGGGTGACTACTAGATTTATGTCAGTATAACTGTGAGGCATTTTTTTCTAAATATTTTTGAATTATTCGCAGGGATTAAAGCTAAGTGAAAATTTATTCTGGAACTTAGATTTCTATGTTGTTACTGAAAGAAAAATGGATTTTTATTAAAATCAATTTGTGTGTGTGCGTCCCCAAAAGAAAACTAAACTGAGGGAGCCAAAAATTATTTTAGCTTAAATATTTTAAATATTAAATTTTTTTCTTTCTCCACAGGAAAAAAAAATATTCTCAGGAAAATCTAGCAGGAAATTAGTTTCTGTCTGGTTTTTTATGCACCAATGTTTTTCAGAAGAAAAGAAGTAGTTGTGTCTCATCATTCAGATGACTTGCTAGTTTTATCCCTCACGTTAGACCTCTGATTAAGGGAAAAAATCATAATCTTTGGGTTTTGGTTTTTGATCTGATATCATCAGATAAAAATCTGAAGTTTCTGAATGTTCCAGTTATATATTTTCATCCTTTTGTAGCTACTCAGTAATAGAGAATCATAGAAGCATTTAGGTTGGATAAGACCCTTAAAATCTTTGATTTCAACTGTAAACCTCAAACTGCCAAATTCCACTAAACATTAAGTGTAACAGCTACAAGTCTTTTAATTCTATAGCAGAAGAGAAATAGGTGTTAGAGAAACAATTTTAATGCAAAGTGGAACCAGGGCTTAACTACAGAGTTGCTGCTGGATTCTCTGACATGTTCCAGTGGGCTAAAGTTTTTCCTGAGGCATAAAACTTGAGAACATTTCTTAGTATCCAAGAAATGGATACCGAGGGATATCCCCTCTTTGTGGGGATGGAGAAGTTCACTCATAGCGTCCTTCTTCCCAGACCCCATGGTTGTTTTTTTTTTCGACTTGGGCAAGTCTGTTACCTTTGAGAACTTGTCCATCTACTACTTTTGACTGAAATGGAAAATAGGTTAAAAATTAGGAGGGAGGGAGGGGAAATGGCACACATGTACATATGGACATACACTACGTGATTACGTAAGCCTCGTGCTTAAAGAAAGACAACCTAAAGAAGATAAGATGTATGAACAACAGTAAATTGACTCTGTTTGCCAGGTTAGCTTATATATTTTTCTGTAAAACTCAGGAATGGGATCCAGTGAGTGCCAATCCAGTGGATTTCTGTGATGCTCATTCAGAAATGTGTCCCCCATGGGCTACCCAACACCCTCTAAAATGGGTAAGAAAGCTGCTTTGCTATCCACAGGCCTTGATCAGTCCCACAAAGAGAGGAAAAGAGGAAAAGAAAGAGAGAGATCCCTCAGTGTGTTTGTGCCTGCTTCTCCTTCAAATGGAATTAATGGTGGTTTAATGGGGTATGAAAGGATGTTTTACTGGAAACAATGAGGAACAATTGTCTAGCTCACGTTTCATTTCACAGGTCATTATTGCATTAAGAAGTAAATCGACCAAGTCCGGTAAATAACAGTCTGTGTTTTGCCCAGAGCTTCAAACCAACAATCTTAGCAGTCACCAACTAATATTTCTGTCATTTTTAACCCTTGCAGGGATCTGCTGGAGGCTAAACAATTATAGTCTTCACCCACCCCTAGCAGGTAAGCATTATTCATTTTATTTCTCATCCCTTCTTCCCGCAAACCCCACGAGGCTGGGTTTTTGCATTATTGTTTTGTTTATTAGCCAACCTAGCCAACTGTGTGTCTGGTGGCCTTGAAAAACAACACATATTTTAGTGACTGCTGCAGGCGTCTTTAAACAGGCTGCTTCCTCTGCAAAATTAATTGTTGCAAAATGCAGTGCTTCCCCAGTAAAGCTCTGCAAAGTAACACTCAGCAGTTTGGCTGGCTTATAGACGTGCCTCTAAGATCTAAGGAAAATATTATAGTTATAAATGCAAGGATGCAATTCACATTTCTTGTTTTTAACTGCATAAACACAGTCATCTTCTCTCCTTAAAGGTAGCATCCACCAAGCCTGGAGAGGCTGAACGATGTAGGCTTTTATCCTCAGTTCTATCCATTAGTCACTCTGGAGCAGCTCACTCCTCCCCTTGCCTCTGTTTCTCCTGAACCTGTCTGAGTTGGCTATTAATATCAGCAGCTTCCTCCAGAAGGTACCAGCAAGGTTTCTGGACGTTATCTAGTAGTAAAAAAACCCAACTACTAACTCAGATCTGTGTTCATTAGTGAAGTAGGAATGGTAAATAGGAATGAAAGTGTACTTCAGAGAAATCATAGAAACATTGAATTGTTTAGGTTGGAAAAGACCTTTAAGATCACAGAATCACAGAATTATTGAGGCTGGAAAAGACCTCTGAGATCATCAAGTCCAGCCTATGACCTAACCCCACTACATGGGCCAGACCACGGCATTAAGTGCCACATCCAGCCTCTCCTTAAACCCCTCCAGGGATGGTGACTCCACCACTTCCCTGGGCAGTGCATCCCAGTGCCTGAGCACCTTCTGCATGGGGAAATGTTTCCTGATATCTAACCTAAACCTTCCCTGACACCCTGGTCCTGCTGATTACGCAATTGTTGAGCCAGGCCAGGATGCCACTGGCCTTCTTGGCCACTTGGGCACACTGCTGGCTCATGTTCAGCTGGCTGTCAAGCAGCTCCTCCAGGTCCTTTTCTGTCAGGCAGGTCTCCAGACACTCTTCCCCCAGCCTGTAGCACTGCTGGTAGTTGTTGTGACTCAAGGGCAGGACCTGGCACTTGGCCTCGCTGAACCTCATACAATTGTCCTCACCCCATCAGTCCAGCCTGTCCAGATCCCCCTGTAGCACCTACCTTCCCTGAAGCAGATCAACATTGCCTTCCAACTTGATGTCATCCCCAAACTTACTGAGCATGCACTCGAACTCCTCATCCAGATCATTGATAAATATACTTAACAGAACTGGTCCCAGTGTCGAGCCCTGGGAGAAGCTGCTTGTGAGTGGCCGTCAACTGAATTTAACTCCATTCACCATCACTCTCTGGGCTCCCAGTCAGTTTCTCCCTCTATGAAAGAGATGTTCATACAAGCCATGACTACTCAGCTTCTCAATGAGAATCTCGTCAGAAACAGTGTCAAAAGACATGGTGTAAGAGCTACTGAGCTTTGAGCAGAGGGCCCAGCTAAGGAACCTCCCTGTTTTGGTTCCCTGGTGCTGTAAACTCTGCTCAGAACCTGTGTACCATTTTTCATGGAACTAATCTCTACTGTTCTATATTCTCTACTGTTCTATATTCACAGCCTTTCAAGTTCATTAACATTCCACAGGAGCAGGTAGACTGACTGAGAGGTACCAATTGTATGAGTTGGGAGAGAATCTCTCTGAACTAATTACCTTCCCAGTAGTCATTCTTTGTCTTCATCAGCAGTGTATAAAAAGTCCTAATTACCAGACCTTCATACTACAACACTCTGGCCTTTGGACCTGTAAATCACTGTCAGGCCTCAAAGGTGCTTGCAGACCGCTGAGCATCCTTATAGAATTTTGAATATATTTCTGAAGTTATTTGATGAATCCTCCTCCACCTTGGGAAAAGATGGGCTCTATCTGGATTATCTAAGGATGTTTGCGTTGCATCCATTGAAAGGGCCTTCACAACACACTCCAGGCAAACTATTGTAGTGTTTTCCTGTCTTTGTTCTACCCATTTCGTCCCCTATATCTAAAATTATCTCGATCAAATTTCAACCTATTATTTCTGATTGTATAAGTTTGAGAAGTAATTTGTTTCTCTCTACTCCACAGCAGTCTTCCATATTTCTGAAAGCAGTTCTTAAATCTCTCATCACAGATTCACAGAATCACAGAATGTTAGGGGTTGGAAGGGACCTTGAAAGATCATCTAGTCTAACTCCCCTGCCAAAGCTCATTCATCTCTTCTCCCAACTCCACCGGCCACTCTTCATAGCTTCTGTTTTCCAGATAGGTAATGATTCTTTTCGCCTTTAACTGTGAGGCTTCTTAATTAATCAGAGAATCTTAGAGTCATAGAATCTTAGAATCATAGAATGGTTTGGGTTGGAAGAAACCTTCAAGATCATCTAGTTCCAACACCTCCCACTAGACCAGGTTCCTCAAAGCCCTGTCCAGCCTGACCTTGAACACTTCCAGGGAGAGGGAATCCACAACTTCTGTGTGGAACCTGTACCAGTGTCTCATCACTCTCACAGTGAAAAATTTCTTCCTAATATCTAATGTAAATCTACTTTTTTCTAGTCTGAAATGGCTACTCCTTTTTCTATCCCTACACTCCCTGATAAAGAGTCCCTCCTCATTTTTCCTGTGGGCCCCCTTTAATTAAAATCTCAGGGAAACAAATGAGCTCTCTGAGAATTCAGTAACTCTAAAAATGGTGTCATTTTTTCTAAATAGCTTCTTAAATACTGGAGTTCAGTTTTGAAAATGACAAACCTGTTGTTTTATCCTCAGGGATTAAGGCTAAAAGGAGAAGCCAAGAATTTCTGATAGCAATTGTAGTGCAAACTATTTGCTGGCACATCTTCAAAAAGGATTGCTATCCTAAGGGCCAAGGTTATCTCCCATAGTCAGGGACCTGACTTTGCAATCACTTTTTCCAAATTTCATTATTCCTAATAGATACATACACATATTTTACATTTTCTGCAGCTGAACATCGGTGCATGCCTGTTTGAAAGTACCTAAGGAATTCAGAAAAGAAGCAGAAAGGGTGGTACAAAAAGCCAAACTCCATTTATAGCAATAAGCATGCAAAATGCATGGGTTTGCCCAAGGTTTTTTGTATTCATCACGAGAAAAACATTTGATGATCTCCATGGGAACAAGAAGATAAAGTTTGATAGGCTTATACATTGGTACGTGTATGTAAATATGTGTATATGTGTGCATTTCTCTGTATTGATCACACAATCAACAATGCCATTAATCCTACATACTAGCTTCAGAATTAAAGAAATAACATCCCTGGAAAAAGGAAAATATCGATCTATTAAAGGCTAAGCTACAGATGAGTTTGAGGGCAAGTAATTTCTAATATTTCAAAATGGAAATGTCACGTGGCCATATCAACCCCAATGCTTACCTAGTTTGCTAGATCTCAACTTTGGTCTATTCCTCCATGATTTACCAAAACAAACTATGCAGAGGAGCAGTTTGCTTTGGTAGATCTGTCCCCTAAGGCACACTCTCATGATGGAATCCAGATGAACTGTGGGACTTCTTTCTCAGCCAGTGGATTCACCACTCACAGGTGTCTCTCTCTCAGCCGTGCTGCCCTCAGCTAACAAAGCTGAGTCCTTAGTAGAGCAGGCTCGTCCATCTCACACCTGATGAGCCACACATAGGTATCAAAGACACAGAAATAACTTGTTTTGCCTTTGGCTTGCTTTAAACCTTATTCTCCCATGAGCATCAAGAAAAAATCTTCCCAACTTTGTTGTCAAAGTTGGTCTCAACTTAATAAAAGACCACCGAAATCTTTACCAGAGATGTGTTTTCAGGAAAATTAAGTAAAAGTTACAGGCATTTTCTGATCGTATTAGGTTTGGGTTTTATAAAACAATAACTTGGTAACAGCTTTTTTAATGTCCTCCATTGCCACTTTCAACCCATTTTGCATGGGCCATTTATTGCAGAAAAAGCAAATTTCTATCTGTGAACAACAACAACAGAAAGCATCAGAGGAAAACAATAAATGTTTCAGACCAATATTGCATCTGTTTCATTCCTTGCATATCTATCAGACCTGCATTCTCTTCTCAAACATCTTTAATTACTACACATGATTATACACATAACAGGTGGGGCTAATCACAGTCACTGGAATATTAAATATATATGGCACAGCATTTTCACACAGCTTTAGCCCTAAATTATACTGACAGCCTGTGCGTCAAAATTCTACACTTCCTTAACTATTACTTGAGAATTGTATTTGTTGATAAAGGTTACCAGAAGAAAGAAGATTGTACAAAAATTCTAGTTCCACATCCCTGGGGATTTTGGACTGTTTACACCTGGATTTCACATTCTATCTTATTTCTGATGAAACCAGCAAACCTCTGCACATTCATTTAAGATATTTAACTTCAATCTTACATGACCTTTCACAGAGTTTTTTGCAAGGGCTGTTGAAAAAACTGTGTGTTGAAATGTCTGTGCAAGTTGTTTCAGAGAAACTTTTACATATGAAACCTCTACCCCTTTATGAACTAGAAAATGTGCTCGTAATGTCTAGAGAGCAAGTAAGACTATGGTAGGAATTTCATGGGTTTGGATTTGTCTGGATTGAAAATAACGTAGGAAAATGTAGTCTCAGTTATCTGTTAGTGAGATGAAAAGATCAATTGTCCACCATATATTAATCCTCCCGCCAAATTCCCACTAAAGCTGACTCAATTTTTTTTTAAAAAGTATTTTTTGGTTTTTACAATAACAAAAATAAAAGTTTGGATTTTTTTTTTTTTAAACCACACTCAGAATTTAAATGTTGAGTAAATTCAAATAAATGCTCCAGGCATGATTTTTAATAAAAATGTAGTATGTAAAATACACTTTTGGCTGATTCTAGTTGATGAAACCATTTTAGATTAAGAGTCTGGTTGACAGGGTTCTGGAAGCATATGCAATAGGGTAATGACTGACCTTGAGCAAGTCACAAATTCTGTCCTCTGCCTAGGAAACTACTGTCAAACTATGTGCCTATTCCACAGGGGTATTACAGGCCTAAATTTCGCTACCGTTGTGCAACAGGAAAACTATGATATAGCAGCCATTGTGGAAATCTGGTGGAATGACTCCCGCAACTGGATATCAGCTTTTCAGACTGGATAGGCAAGGAAGAAGAGGTGGTGGAGTGGCTCTCTATGCTAGGAAGATGTATAAAAGTACACAATTTAATGAAAATGGTGATAGGGTTGAGTCCTTATGGGTAAGAATCAGGAATAAGGCTAAGTAAGAGTGATATCGTGGTGAGAAGATATTATAGACCACCCAACCAGAATGAAGAAGTGGATGAAATTTTTTGTAAGTAGTTGAGAGAGGTTTCACAATTGCTATCCCTTGTGCTCATGGGGGACTTCAGCTTCCTAGATGTCTGCTGGAAATATAATACAGCAGAGAAAGAACAATCCTGGGTGTTCCTGGAGTGTGTAGAAGATAACTTCCTGACAAAATTGGTGAGGGAAACAACCAGGGACCTGTTGTTAACAGGGAAGACCTTGTGGGGTAAGTAAAGGTTGGAGGCCATCTAAGGCACAGTAACCATGAGATGATTGAGTTTTCAATCTCTGGAAAGGAGAGGGGTTAGTAAAACTGCCACCTTAGACTTCTAGAGGTCAAACTTTGGCCTGTTCAGGAGACTGATTGACAAAATCCCTTGGGAGGTCACCCTGAAGGACATAGGAGTCCAGGAAGGCTGGACAGACTTCAAGAGGGAAGTCTTAGAGGCACAGGAGCAGGTTGTCCCCATGTGCAGGGAAGGAGACTGGCCTGACTAAACAGGGACCTTTGGCTGGACCTCAGGAACAAAAGGAGAGTCTATGATCTTTGGAAGAGGGGACAGGCCTCTCATGAAGACTATAAAGATGTAGTGAAGCTATAGAGGGAGAAAATTAGGAGAGTCAAAGAGCAGCTAGAGCTCAACCTAGCTACAGCTGTTAAGAGTAATAAAAAATGTTTCTATAAATTCATTAAGAACAAAAGGAGGACTAGGGGAAATCTTCATCCTTTATTGGATGCACAGGGAAACACAGTGACAAAGGATGAGGAAAGGGCTGAAGTGCTCAATGCGTACTTTACCTCAGTCTCTGGCAGTGCAGCAACCTCATCTAGTTGAAGATGTCCCTACTCACTGCAGCAGGTTTGGATTAGATAACCTTTAAATGTCCCTTCCAACCCAAACCATTCTATGTTTCTAAACAGGTTGTTAAATTATTGATCCTCGGTATCAGGCTGCAGAGAGGCAAACAAATATCTACTCATTTCTGGTTTTCTTAGTCCCTTGATCACTAAATTGGGTCACTGACACTGCCAAAAATTTAATATTCAGATTAGCAATTTAATATTCAGATTAGCCTATTTGTAACCCAAAGACTGATATTGTACCCCATGCTCTTCAGTATCTTCATAAATGATCTGGATGATGGGACTGAAAGCACCCTCACCAAATTTGCTGATGACTCTAAACTGGGTGGTGAGGTGTACACATCGGGAGGCATATGTACATCCCTTATAGAGAGACTTGGACAGGCTGAACTGAATGAAGTTTAAGAAATAAAGGTTCAAAGTCCTGCACTTCTAACTGAAGAGCCCAGTACAGGCTAGGTTCTGTGTGGCTGGGGAGCAGCCTTGCTGAGGAGGACCTGGGGGTCATAGCAGACAACCAGCTGAATGTGAGTTAACAGTGCGCTGTTGAATCCACAAAAGCGAATTGGATCCTGGGCTGCATCTACAGAATCATTGCTAGCAGACATAGAGATGTGCTCATCAATCTCTATTCAGTCTCAGTCAGACTGCACCTGGAGTAAGGTGTCCAGTTCTGCTACCCACAGTTCAAGAAAGATGAGAACAGACTGGAAAGGGTCTAAAGGAAGACCACAAAGATGATCAAAGAGATGGACAGCCTGTCCTACATGGAAAGGCTGAAGGATTTAGACATTTTCTCTCTGGAAAAGAAAAATCTTAGGGGGTATCCCATCACAATATTCCAGTACACACCGGGAAGCTAACAAAGAGGGTGAGGACTCTTTCTTCGTAAGGAACCACATGGAGAAGACGAGAGGCAACAGGAATTATCTGCACCAGAAGAGATGTCATCTCAATATAAGAAAAACTTTTTTTTTTGCAGTGAGAACAATCATTCACCAAAACAACCTTCCCAGGGATGTGGGAGTTTCCATTACTGAAAGTTTTCAAGATGTGGTTGGACAGGGTTCTAAACAATCTCAACTAGGCTCCCTTTCCCACAAAAGGTTGGACCAGATGATCTTTCAAGGTCACTTTGTTCTGTAATTTCATGATTACTCATTTCAAATTGCTTTAGAAATTGCCTAGAATGTACCTGTCAGCGGGAAAAAACATGTGTGTCCAGAGGCTGTAGACTAAAACTTGAAAGACTTGGTTTCATCTCTCAGACTGGTTTCATCTCTCAGACACCCGTGTATCAGCCCACCTGACTTCTGCCCTTTAGGTGTCTATATGTTCCCTAGAATGGACACTGGAGGCAATGGAGGTGGGGTCAGATGAATCTCCTGCCAGCTTCTGGCCCTCAGTTACATTTCCACCAGGAGAAGACAGCGAACACTAATGTCTCTGGAAGTTGGCTGTTGTCAGATTATAGAAGTAATGGAGTAGATGTTTTAACCTGGACACAGAAATCAGTTGAGTGCACAAACTTATCCTTCACTTATTCTTCATTCCTCAGTAAGATACACTCATGTTTATAGCAAATTCTGCTGTACAGCTTGTGATCTGGGTATTTCCTGTATCGTGGTACCATTTAGTACTCCAGGCCTGGCCCCAGGCTCTTTTGAAAGAGGTTTGGTATAGAGATGAGTTTTGCGAGAAAAACATTTTTGTCATCCAAAAATGGCAGCTCAAAGAGATTAAAATAATTACAAATTTATGTTAAACTCATTAAATTGTTTTGGATAATTTGAAAAATGATACCGTGAATGTTCCTCATAAATGATTTAGGGGGGTTGCTGGAAAATGCTTCACTCTAAACTTCTGCAACATTATATTTAAAAGAAAGAAAAAACAGCAAAAAGTATTCTTAGATGAAAAAATAATTATGCCTTGTTTGATTGAAAACTACTTTTGTTGTTACTTCTTTTCTTTTAGTAGGAATAATAACAGCAAAAAAATTGGATCTGTTCCCTCCTGGTTTTTGTTTTTCTGAATTCCACGGTTTGTCCAGAAAACAAAAACTTCGGTTTTATGTGAACAACTCTGCATCTCCAGAAAGCTACAGTATAAAGAACTGGTCTATGGCCTAAAGACCTAACACAGCAACCAAAAGATCAGGCACACAGGGAGAAAAAAGAAATGAAAAAGACATAGGTATGTGATTAAATTTACATTGCTTGGTTCACTACTGCCTATCTGCAGTGGGCAGAATTCAGGAAGCCAAGAGACCCTTCCTTGCCTTTTGAACACATGTAAAAATATATATATATACACACAAATAGTATATTACATATATTCTATATTGATTGTGTCTTCAATAAAAGACATGGTGTAAATTCAGGATCATTAATATCATATTGAATAATTCATTGTGCCCCAGCTCCAGCTCTCACAGCCTCCTCCTTTTGGTTTTCTTCTGAGAAAATATCTTCCAGGTGTTTTATGTCCCTGGAGCATATTGAGTGGTCCTACTTGCTCCCCCTGGAGCAATCAGAATATTTAGAAATGGCTGAGGGACAATAATTTCAAGTTGATTGTCCAGACTGGAAGCTTAAAGGGAATATATACATGCATCTGGATAAAGATGCAATTAAGAAGATATGGAAAGTCAGAGCTTTCAACCCTCAAAGAAACTTGTGTCCCTGAACTCTGGAAGCAACAAGGATGCTGTGTAGCTGCATGAAAAGACTTACCTCCTGCTTCTGTGCTTAGCCAGGCTAGCAGACTCCCTTTAGCCACTGCATTGCAATGCTCTGATGAAGCTGCTGTAGGGGGTCAGAATTACTCAGGTTTAACAAGCTACCAGGTGTATTCATGGATGAGAGGCTCAGTGGGTGGGTCTTGACCACTCAGATAACTTAAGTATGAAATGCTTATCTGGATTTGGGTAAGGCAGAGCTCCAGGGGCCAAATTCTGCTCAGCAGCATGATACCACCACCATATTCACTGTCTTTGAAGTACTACAATGCCAAGGGCAAACCTGGCACTTTGCACTTGGGAAAGAATAAGCCCATGTGCCAGTATAGGTTGGAGACCAACTTGCTGGAGAGCAGTGTAGGAGAAAGGGACCTGGGGGTGCTGGTGGGCAGCAGGATGGCCATGAGCCAGCAGTGTGCCCTCGTGGCCAAGAAGGCCAATGGCATCCTGGCTGGGTTAGAAGGGGAGTAGCTGGTAGGTCGAGAGAGGTTCTCCTGCCCCTCTGCTCTGCCCTGGTGAGGCCA
>NW_009706361.1:0-4757 GCF_000703405.1 Apaloderma vittatum | reverse complement strand
CCCCTCATCTCCAGAGAGACGGGGACCTGCTGGAGAGAGCCCAGCGCAGCCACAGGGATGATGGAGGGATGGAACATCTCCCTGGTGAGGAAAGGCTGAAGGAGCTGGGTCTCTTTAGCTTGGAGAAGAGGAGGTTGAGAGGTGACCTCATAAATGTTTATAAATACGTAAAGGGGGAGTGTCAGGAGGACAGAGCCAGGCTCTTCTCAGTGATGTCCAATGACAGGACAAGGGGCAATGGGCACAAGCTGGAACATAGGAGGTTCCATAAAAATATTAGGAAAAACTTTTTCACTGTGAGGGTGCCAGAGCCCTGGCCCAGGCTGCCCAGGGAGGTTGTGGAGTCTCCTTCTCTGGAGACATTCAAAACCTGCCAGGATGTATTCCTGTGTGATCTACTGTAGGTGATCCTGCTCTGGCAGGGGGGCTGGACCAGATGATCTTTTGTGGTCCCTTCCAGCCCCTGGCATTCTGTGATTCTGTGATTCTGGCCCTGCAGAAGATCTGTGGGAGCTGGAAAGGGAAGCATTTTATCCTGTTTGTCTTGTGTGGGAGCCTGCATTGCACTGTGGGAAACACTCAGTGCTACAACTTCCAAGAAGGAGAAGGAGGGTGTAGAGGAGGGAAGAAGACGACCATGAATTCACCTTAGCATCAAGCTGTGCTTTTCTAAATGTCAGCTTCGAGAAGAAAGGAACTGCAAGTCAGAATGAGAAATACAGAGGAAATTTATCATGCAATTTGGGAGAGGGAGAAAAAAAATCTCCATTCATATTTGGGCAGCAAGAAGAAAACATGGCAATTTTGTTACAGCCTCAGAGGCAGGCAGCATTTACCATATGCTGTCATCTCCATTTCATGAGGACATAAACCGTGTGGAGTACAGGTTGCACTGTCAGTGCAATTTAGGTGGTAGAAATGCCTGGCAAGCCTATGACCGTGTACCAGGGTTTGCTAAAAATGGTGCGAGTCTGAACAAAATCCAGGTTCTGTATGAAAAAGTCTGTATGCATTAATATGCAAGTGCTAAGTGGGAATGCTGCTAGGGTATTGACGCTTGCATGTGAATCATAATCAAAAAAAGAAGAATAAAAATTGGTGTGTTTGTGTCTAGACAACACATTAATCATCCCTGTAAGCAGCCAGTTAGAGCAGATCCTTAGAAGAAAAGCCTTTACTGGGTACACAGTAGACATTTTGTTTAAAGATTAAAGTTCTTGCGTTTAATCAGTTTTAGAGTGGGATAGCAAACAGGATTAATTACAGTCCCTCCCATTGATCTCCCATACCACTGGAGTTCCAAATGCCGTGCCTTTCCAGCAAAATGGCTACCATCAGCAGCAGGCGTAGGAAACACTAATTGTAATTAAAGAGGTTTTTTGAGAATCAGAGAGCAGAGTTTTAATCAGGAGGAGGATGGGCCCTTGCTGTGTGAACCGTGAGGAAGTGGTTACTGAGCAGAATGGGTCTTTTTAAAGCAGGGACGGGGGGCTTTAAACTTCTGGAGTGGGTTTTTCAGCTGATTATTTCCTCAGCGGGATATGGATGAAAATCTTCACAGAGTCAATTATTGCTATTATTCTGCACTCAGAATCATAGTATTACAGAATTGTTTAGGGTGGAAAAGACCCTCAAGATCTTCGAGTGCCATCGTTAACCCAGCACTGCCAGGGCCACCACTAACCCATGTCCCTGAGCGCCACATCTCCACGGCTTTTAAATCTCTCCAGGGATGCTGATTCCACAACTGTCCTGGACAGCCTGTTCCAACGACTGACAAACCTTTCGGGGAAGAAATTTTTCCTGATATCCAGCTTAAACCTCCCCTGGCTCAACTTGAGGCCATTTCCTCTTGTCCTATCACTTGGGAGAAGAGACCAGCCCAGTTGCTACAACCTCCTTTCAGGGAGTGATAGAGAGCAATAAGGTCTGATTTTCTCCAGGCTGAACAATCCCAGTTCCCTCAGCAGCTCCTCCCAACATGGCATGTCTTACTTAATGCTCTTAGAGGGCTTTACAAAGGGCAGGAGAGTTCTGATCTGGTCTTAAAATGAATGACTTTAACCCTGAAGGAACTAATGATGGTTGGTGACATGATCCTGCAAGAAGTCAGAGAGACACTGGTTGACACAGAACTGTGTAATGAGGCCCCCCAGACTTCTAGACTGTAATTCACTCCGTCTATCCTAGAATGGCATCACACAATCTGGGGCCACCACCATCTCAGCGAAAGTTTGTGGTAATGTCACATTTCATGAGTCAAATGTATGCACGACTTCGCAAGCGCTCCAGCCAACACAGGCACTTACCAGCTCGCAAGTAGAACTGTGTCCATTCAAATTCTGACTGCGGGAAAACAGAAACAGGCGGTTCTAGATCAAGGACACTTCCATCCAAATCCTTGAAAAGGGCCTTCCTCGAACCTTGGCAGCTCTTTTCAGGGAATGTGGTATCTTCAGAGGTCTGCAGACTGACAGAGAGGAGAGATAATGTTATTATGAAGAGAGAAAAGGAAAAATGTTGTGCTGTTTTTTGTAATTTATTTACACTGGCAACAAACACCTTTGCACGTACATCATATGTCTTGATATTTACTAGGTGAACTCACACACCCAAGAAAAGAAGAAGATGGAAAGTAAGCAAAAATGAATGAAATCTTCACCATATCAGTTGAGGTCTGACATACTCTGCAAAGAAATTCTGTAGCAATGTATTTATTTTGATATGTTTTTTCCAAACTGACAAAGAACCCCACAAACCAAACAACAAATTGACATCCTCTCCTGCCAAATGTTGGCTGGATTTGGACAGAGAAAACAACCTTTTTTTCCAGTATAACTTCTATCCCTGAATCTCCTCCTCCCCGTTGTTTTGGACAATGTGGACCCTCGTGGTCCTTGGAGCCAGCTGTGCAATTGCAGTTTATGTAACTCTGGTTCCATCCTGGCTTTCCTCATTTGAGGAACTGCAGTGATGTAACCATCAATATCTGTATGCCATTGATTTTTGACCCATGGAAGATAAAAACTGAAGTTGCTGAGTGAAAAGGTGATGTGTATTAGCTCCTACTGCACTAAGTCACCAGGAATATCTCCATCACAGTATGCAGAGCTGATACGGCACAGGCATTGCTCTTCATGTATACCAAGTGGTGGATTGTTTATTTTTCACTTACAGATTGGTCTGTGTTGTACATAGTATTTTGTTAAAAAGCATTAACTGCGCAGCAGTACCTGTTTTCTGCCTTCTTACCTCTGCACTCTGCAATCAGGGAGCCTTCTGAATGGTCAGAAAATTACATCTCATGAGCAACTAAGCTCATGCAGAAGAAAGCATGAAGCAAGGTGAAAAGGCAGAAAGTAGGAGAGAGGGAGACAGCAAGGAAAATACATCTTAAGTAAAGACTTGGAGTCTTCTGGGGCAAACAGGAAGATTTACAGTCAGGCCACAGAGGGTCCATCCAACCAAGTTAACCGGTTTCAGAACCCATCCTTTTCCTAGATCAACTGCTACAGTCTGGCTATGTCTGTAGAGTTAAATTCCCACAGCATTTAAAACAGGATGACCACATCCAGGCTATCAGTTTGGAAAAGTCCTTGGCCAGCTCCTAAACCATGGCACTGATTGGGTCAATGCCAGCTGGCCTGCACCAAAGTCAAGCCAATGACTGTGCTAAGAGTTGAACAGTGCTAAAACTCAAGTTCCGATGTCTGGTTCCTTGCCTTTACTTAATCTGCTGGTATGAACGTAATAAGAGGAAACAAAATAGAGATTTCTATCAGGGATTCAATGAAGTTTCTTGCAGGTCAAGGAGCTGCTTAACATTGTTAGAGCGGAAGCAAAGTTCAAAGAGAAAGTTCATTCTAACAGGACACAGTGCACAGGGATTAATGTCTTTATAAACCTCTGTTGTTTGTTGTTGTTTTTCTTTCATACCCAGGTGTTTGGAATTGCATCCGAAATAATTATTGTCCTAATTTATGTTTTGATAAAAAAAAAAAGGGGTTGGAGATTCAATGTCGTTTTGGTGTTTTTGATGGGTTTAAAGTGAACATGGATATCTCCTCAAAGTTACAACTGACATCTAAATCTAGTCACACATATCTAGTATTAATTAATTATTCAACCAATACTGTCTCCCAAACAATGAATAGCCTTTTCTCTCTTTCTAATGACATGTTGAGATCCTAAGAACAGAATGAAACGTTATTTTGAAAATAAGACTAATAAGCTAAGAAAGTTTCAGATTCTAGAACAAAGCTCTTTTGGGATGGCATGGTAATGTATTTCAGAAAACGATATATAATTTTGAAATAATTTTATCTAATTTTGTCATCATTATACTCGCAGGAGGAAAATGTGAGTTTAGTGGTTTGAAACAGCTAGTGTCTTGGTTTAGAAGACAGGGGAAAGCCTCCCTTGAAACCGGGAAATGTAAACTCCCTCCCCCACACCTCCGAATTACTATACCTTTGAAATGATGGGGCTTTCAGACAAAGATATGGGGATAGGAATACCAGTTCTTTACTGAGAAATTGCAAACTACGAGGGGTAATGATACAGGGGAAAAAAAACAACAAGAAACAAATAATCCCTGAACCCGACAGAGTCAGAATACCTGACTTGGGAAACACAAAAAAAAAGTCCAAATAGATCCAGATTACAGTCCTGCTGGAGTGGCAGATGCTGCTCCGGATGATTCGGTAGAGGGAGGTCCGGTGGCGATGGGCGAAAGTCCACTCCTCCGGCCAAGGCGA
>NW_009706360.1:38639-41120 GCF_000703405.1 Apaloderma vittatum | reverse complement strand
GCCCTTCCCATATCTTCATTTGCGAAGCCTACCCATGATGAGGAGACTTAATATGCTTGAGCAAGCAGAATCAGTGGGAGAATGTAAGTGTGAGACACGGGTATTCTACAAGGGGCAGGATGCTCTTGTCTTCAAAGACAGAATGCCCCAGGACTCCCAAATGCCATTAAGATATGCAGAACCAGCCTAGGCCAGCCTTGGAGTCTCTTTAACAAAGACAAGGAGTTAGTTGAATGGAGCTCATTAAAAGGACACCCGGGTGAAGACTATCATGATGAAGTGAACAAGCAGCAGAGACCCCTGGACCACCAGAAGATTGTGTTATGCATGCGGGAGTGGGCGGCAACATGTTAATGTGTTTTCAGAAATTGCATGAATATGTATATCTAAACGATGTATAAGCTATATGTTTAGCCCTTCACAGGGCACACATTAGGTGGAGCCATCCCAGGTGTGCCCAGCGCTGCAATAAAGAATACCTGCTTAATAGACGTCAAGGCTATTGAGTTCTGATTTCAGCCTTCTCATAGCATCAACTGAACAGAACCCTTACCGATTCGGAGATCCAGTTGAAGTTAGTTTATAATAGTGGGAGTATGAAGATGAAGTCACTGTTCAGTACAATGTCTTCAGTCCATGTGAAGCATGCAACTTAGTAGGCTTGGATTTTTTTCATTTTTAGTGTAAGCCGTAATGCTGTAAGAATACATTCATGTTAATTAAGGCTATATTTTCATCCCATCCAGTCAGAAAACACAGCTATGCCTGTGGAAAAGTATAATGGCAATCTAATTAGGATTTCTTCTAAGAAAAACATTGTAACAGACGTCCTGCCATGCTTATGTTATTTTAATTGGATGTTTAGCTCAAGGGCAGTTCATAATTTATCATAAACTTTAATGCTAATAAAATCAGCTGGAAGGAAACTATACTTAATCTCCTTGATTACACCATGAGAAGTAAAATCTTAATTTGCACATTCTTTTTTCTTTTTTTTTCACTGACAAAGCAAGAAAGGAAAGCTAGGTTGTCAAGGAGATCATGTTGTTCACTTCCTCAGCTGAGTAGTGACTCAGTGTAGTGTGAGTGTAGGAAAATTAAATCCTAAAAAGATTAAATTTGCCTATCATGCAGACTCTCAGTATGCAGACTGCTGAACAGTTTTTATATCAAGGGAATGGAGAAGTGAAACAGAAAATCTTACCATACTGATTTTGCTTGGTTTTCTTTGGGAGAACTCTGACTTTCTGGGTGCTCTAGTTCAATCTTTGATTCTCCAGTAGTAACTTCTGGGAAATGACTTTTAGGTCTACCAGCCACCAGAACAAGGTTTCAGTCGTTCCCAAATTTTTTAGAGGTTGCTATTTGTAAGAAGAGAATATTTAATCATCAGAGACAGAGGCCTGATTCATACTAGGTAGGCTCAATAATGCTTGTTTTCTTACTTAATGTGGGAGCTGAGAATGGGTTTTTACAGTGTTTTTTTGTTACTGAAATATGTGTACCATGTTGCAAGAAGGGTTCTTTTTTTACCTGTGCCGATTTATTATTTTGTAGTCCAGAAGTACTGCAAATCTAGTTTCCAGTATGTTAATATGATGCCATTTATGTGAAAGTGAACAAATTCTCTTTTTTTTTCCCTAAACATTTTTCTCTGTTAAGAGTTATTCATATTGCATTCTGCAGGCTGGATCTTGGGAGTGAGCTCATGCTGACACCTCGCATCGGGCTGTAATTGAGCTACCAAATTGCTTTTGCCCCGGAGCAGCAAGGGCTCTCAGTGCTTTCGTGCCTCATAATGTCCTCTTGAATGTTCTTATTATCTGTATGTTTAATCCTTTTAGCTTCGTGCTAAGTTCTGATTGTTAGTAATGTTAAGAAATCCTGGCTCCCTTAGGTACTTTATCACACATAGACTTCCTTTTCTCCATTTTACTGATTTTTGATTTCTTTGCTCTAGGAAAAAAAAAAAAAAAGACAAGTCTGATTTCCATTATCTATTGTTTCTAAATTATTGCAGTCTTTTTGTAGCTGCGTGACTGTATGGTTCCTAGTTAATATTCTTAGCGTCACAAAAATTTGCAGGCAGGTTTTAGTTCCAGCTATCTTCGGGACTCTCTCTCAGTGTGAAACTCAGTCACGTCCACCTGGTTGGGAAGGACAGACCCTGCACCCAGGCAGGCAAGATCTCTGCATAAGGGGAATGGAACGCGCCACCACTAGTTGAGTAAGCAGAGAGGGGAACCTAGTCTTACCTCTATGGAAAAGGGCTCCTTAGATCTCCATCCCCAAAGGTGAGCCTAAAAGTATAAAAGGGGCCTGGACTCAGCAGGCAAAGCCTATAACATGGCCAAAGACAAGGAGAAAGATTTCCTCTCTTTTACCTCATGCAAGTGCCCCTCTGAGTGGGGCATTGCTTAGTGGCGTCATGTAATGATGCAATTCATGCCTGTTTTTTCAATTGCATAAGAAAGGTCAAAA
>NW_009706360.1:27907-38608 GCF_000703405.1 Apaloderma vittatum | reverse complement strand
CAGTATTTCCGGCTGAGGGCAGCCCTTCGTCGCAGCTCTAAGTTTGCCAGACCCCTTCCATAAAAATGTATATAAATAAATTATGTCATGGCTGAGTGCTTAAACACACTTGAGTGCTTATATTATCTGTCATTTGTCTGTCAAGCCCAGATATACTGAAATCACGTAAAGTGGGATGGCAGTCGTGGTCTCATATCCAGATGAATGTGTGCAGAAGAGGTTGTAGCTTTGGCCAAATTTAAAAACTTTGTTATGTTTTTTTGTGTTGTTTTGTGTTTTTTTATCCCCTGGGTGCGGTCTTGAAGGACCTCTCTGCTCCAGCATGTCCATAACTGAACACCTACTCCACTCAAGAGCTTTTGCAAGATGACAGATTTTTAGGCCAGCTTGAATAAATATTCAGGCTTCAAAGCAAATCAAATGCATTAAATGACCTTAGAGTTTTAAACAGAAAGTCGTGGCTCTGATACAAGTGCTGTTTTTCATGAGATTGCCTGGTTTTTTTATTAGCTATGTTTTCTTCCTTGTAAGCCTTAGGTACGCACTAGCCGTGATCAGTTTTGCTTTTTAGTTTGCTAATTTCCGTCATCCTTTATCCCTTTTGATACCTCAGATTTTGTTAAGATGTTGCATTTATTACCAGAAAATGGAAATCCGAACATCGTGGCCTGAGCTTAAAGCAAGGAAACTAGCCAGCTAAGATGTCGAAAAGGCTTCTAGGCATTTTTTTAGGGTCTCTTGAAGTTTCCTTCCCCTAGAAGCATGTTTATATTGTCCTTTTATGCTAGTTAGTTTCAAAAACATACTACCTCTACCTCACGTTCATGCCTCTGTTCTTAGGCTAGCACTGCATAGAAAATTGTAGTGATGCTGCCTGGCTGAGTGTGTTTAATTACACATTATATGAGTTACTAACTACATGGATGCTGCAGATTGAATTCTTATTCTCCATCTTTAAAGATATAATCAAGTGTCACTCCTATGCTAAGCTTTTGAGTTTTTCGGTTACGTATGTCTCTTTGTAATGATTGTCCTTTCTTAATTTTGTGGGGAGAATCTATCCAAATAAGAGTAATAGACTGAGAAATTGAAATGCTTAAACTAATTCTTTGTGAAATATTGCTAATTGTGAATAAATAAAGACTTTTGAGGCCAAGTGTTTTCCTACACTGGTGTTTATGCATTAATATAAAAACGTTAATATAAAGATGTTCAAACAGTTGATTTGTTTGATGAAGTATTTAAACACAGAATTCTTGGTGTTACTTAATGGAAGTTACAGATGCTGTTCCTCGTACATCATTTCAACATTATCTGATAGGACTGGAATATAAATCTATACTTAACTGGTTATGCAAGCATTTATTGAATTTTCTTCTAATAATTAAAGGCTTCAAAAGCTTCTCTAAAGGGTAAACCCAGCAGTTTTCTGAAACGTATTTGCAGCAGAAAGATAACTTCCTAAGATAAAAACAGAGAAAATTGTAGTTGGAGAACATAGAGAAGAAAACAA
The DNA here is from genome assembly GCF_000703405.1 of Apaloderma vittatum. Lineage (NCBI taxonomy): Eukaryota > Metazoa > Chordata > Aves > Trogoniformes > Trogonidae > Apaloderma > Apaloderma vittatum. The sequence continues at coordinate 37,095 of NW_009706360.1, read as the reverse complement.
GCTATGTGCTTGTGCCTCAAGAGAAATAAAATTTTAGATGCATAATTATGGATTGTGTTGAAATAGAGATAGAGTTGCAGGATTTTTTCCAGCCAGTCTCATTTTTTCCTGAGGACCTCGATGACTTTTTAAACATTTTTCTTATTTCAGTGCTCAAGTTATTTTTTGTTATTACTATTATTTATTTTGAATTATGAATATTTGCAGATACAAACCCACTTCTTTTAGATGTGTCTGTACTGTGTAGACAATATCTCTAGAAATAATCAGAAAAGCAACAGTAAAGGCAAATGCAGCATTCTGTTACATTTCTTCTTTTCCAGTCCCTTGCTCTTCAAGCAGTATCAGCTTCAAGGTTGAAGATCAAAGTTGTGCCAGGTTGCACTGGATTAACATTACTTAACAAGTTCCCAAATCCCACATTTTTGCAGGAATGAAGTGTTTGGAGGGGATGGAATGATCTAGTAGAATGCCTGTGCAAAGGCAGTTTATATTAATTATCTGTTTATAAATAGTAGTGATGCTACTTAAGTGGAGAGCTTTCTCTGGTACCTGACTTATATAGATAAATTCTCTAGTTAAAGACCTTTCTATTACTTCTTTATCCTTTATGGAAAGAACTGCTGTTTACAAACAACTGTGGACTTTGGGGACCATAGGGCTCGTTCTTTTGCTGCCCTTTGTATTAAAAATGGAAGGGTAAAAAGCAATAAAAACAGCATGGAAGAAAACATTTGCTTTCATTTTAGCGTTGAATTTTAATACTTATTAAAGACTCCTAAAACCTGATCAAACAAGATGAAGAAAAACCTTTCGTGTCCCAATAGCTGACTGCACTGATACATAATACCTCTGAGCATTTCCCTTTTGCAGGCTATAATGACAAATATACTGTGAATATTAAATGCAAATAATTGCTTTCACTTAGAATTTTTCATTTAGCCAGGAATGTGACCAACTAATGAGGCAGAGAAACATTTCTACTTTGAAGCAATTTACCTCAGCACTTAGATCTCAGGGCTTATAGCCCTGAAGCTTTGATTTTTTTTTTTATACTTTGTTTAGATGAATCAGAAATTATAATGTTGGAGTTTTTTCTCAGTATTTTCTTCAGCATTTGAAGTGCAGTGTAAAATGCACATTTTCTGTAGTGTAACGGGTTAAGTAAGCTACAGACATGCAGATTCTTCAGTCAGATTTATTTTCCAAGGAAGGTCATAAATACCAGGGAACCCTTTGTGTCAGACTGTTGTAGTTTGCAGAGATGCTCATCCTCCAGTAAGGAGGGTTGTGCCTTGTAAAATATCACTAGTATACAATGATTTTTCATGAGAAAGGAGCCTCATACTGTTCATAGTAAGTGTTACTGGAGCAGGGGTGTGCAGAGGGCAGTTTTCTCTTGTGGTGTAAAATTGTTCTCTCCCACTGTATTATGATTATTCATTCAGAGTACTTGAAGCATAGAGGCTATAGAAACATTAAATGTTTATATTACACCATAAAATTGAGACACAGAATAGAATCTCCCCATTCTTTATTCAGCAGCAGATATTTCATGTGGTGCATCTGGCAGAGTTGTGAGCAGAGGGAGTTACCTTCCCAGGCCGGATAATGTGATGGGAGTGCAAATCCAGTGATGAGCCTCTGTCCTTGTGTCAGCGGGTATGATAGGAGTTAAGTCAAGGTGTGAAGCACAGCCTGGCATCCTGGCCTCGGACCCCTTGCAGGACCTTAATTCCCCAACCAGTTGATTAGCATGAAACTGAGCTGGATGGACAGAGTCTCTATAACACATCTGTCAAGGGTTAGGGCTGGGCCAGCCACTAAACAAATGACAGATGCTCTCTGATAAACCCTCTGCCTTCGCAAAGGGGAAGGGAAAGGGGATAAGGCAAAGAGACTTATGGACTGGAAAAGAAAACTAGATCAGCTTTAATAAAACAATAATAGTATTAATAAGGAAATAAAGGAAATTACAAAATATATATAATTACAGTATCAAACCTAACTCCTTCACCCTGATAGTGATCACCACTGAGCATGCAGGCACTGGGGAAGTTCAAGCGCAGCAGCAGATGGGAACCAGATACAGGAGCTGTATTTGGAGTCTCAGGATCGGGTTCAAGGGCAGAAGAATGGATGAAGTCCTCCTTGCATACTGGCCTCTGAAGAAGAGGGCTTAACCCTTGTGATCTGTCTGATTTATACAGGATATGACTTATATGGAATGGAATACCATATAATGTTGGAATGTTGGTCAGTTTTGGGTCACCTGTCCTGTCCACTCCTCCTTGGATGTGCAACCTCTCTTCTCCCTTGCCACCTTTTTACTTTCTGGCACCTCCAACGTGTCACACAAGATTTAGTAATGACCTTGGTCATTATAGGAATGAGTATCAGCAAGAGCCTTTCTGCATACCAATTGTTCACAGTAACTATAACCACGAATTCTAGGAGCAGACACTGTCTGCAAAACATACTGTGGAGTTCAAAAAGTGCAGCCTGTTGAAAGAGACTGGGCTGAAAAGTAAATTCACTGAACAGACTTGGTTCTATTTAGCTCAAACCAGGACAGCATCATATGAGACGGTCGGTCTCTGCAAGTGAAGAACAGAAAGGATGTATTAAAGCTACTTTTCTTAGGAGTAGCTCTAGCCAAGTATCTGTGAAATACTCTCCTGTGCGCATTTGTACAATCAGAACAAACTACTCTCTGGTGTAACACTGTGGGAGCACTCAGCCTTCTTGCTGTGCTAAGTACTAGAAAATGTTGACTGTGTTGTTGAGATGTGGATTGTTTCTTGGGAAGTCTGTGGGTTTTTCTGTGTGGGAAGGCTGTGGGGATGAGCTTCAGTATCAACACATGAGCACTACTGGAAACCTGAGAGTGGAAAGAACAATATGCATTCATTGTAGAGTATTGTATAGGCAAACATGTGCTAGTTGCTTGATGCACAGGGGACCAGAGGACATCCACACCATACATAACACACTACAAGATGTTCCCTAAGTCTCTGTAATGGAAAATAGAATTAAAAAATCAAAAACTTGAAAACCCCAACTTGTTATGAAAATAATGGACTTGCCTGTGACCGTTGTCTGTGTAACAAAAGGGAAGTTGTTCAGTAAAAATTCCTTCTAGGGTGATCCTGTAAAGTGGGGTCTATTGCTAGTCCAAATGTGGTATTATATATATAGAACAAAACCAAAACATCGAGTTTCCAGTTTCTATGTAATTAGTAAATGTGGAATCAGCTTTTGTGCTATTAATGCACTTACAAGATTAATTACAATGTTCAGATCTTTGATCAAATACACAGATGCATAGCTCCATGTTTCAGTAATTTATCATTAAACAAATGTAGTAGTGCATTTCATAAGGCACACTGAAACGATTCAGAAAAGATAATCAGTCATCAAATCACATTTTCAACTTTTTTCTGTAACTCAGAGGATAGAATTTCATATTTCTGACTAAATATGTGACCCTTAAAGGCTGTTCCTACATTTTTCTGATGCGAGACTTGGAAGCTAGTAATTTAACAGATTTTTAAAGTTTTAACCTATGTGTGGCCAAATCTGTGACATAGTCTGAAAGGGACAGTTTAAGATGAAGAAATAAAAATACTTGCACACTTCGAAATCCATAAATTATGTAATAGAGTTGACACTTTTACTTATTTATTAAATGGTTCCATAGTCACAATAAAACTTTTATTATAACTTTTTTTGCTAACAGAGTAACTTGGTTTTTAATTTTGTCATACAGTGATGGTTGTAAAATACCTTCAGAAATTATCTTCTTTTGCTCACTGAACAGTTAAGCATTTTTTTTCATATTAAAAAATTGTATCTTTGTAGGTAGAAACATTTTTAAATTGTCTGGTGTAGTGATTTACACTGAAGATGTATTTTTCTTTTCCTATAAGTGATTATGGATGATGAAGTATTTTAAAGACTTGATACAAACGCTGAAAGTTAATTTTTATTGTTTCAAAAACTGGATGAAAGTTATGAAATACATCTTAAATTCTGGAAAATACTGTTTATGAATCACTTCTGCACCTATCTCATATTGTATATTTAAAAGAGAAATCACTGAAACTTAGCTCTTAATATTTGGAAACAAAATTGATATTCTTCACCTTGATCACAGTTGCTCTACTTAGATAATGTAGAGGGTAATTTAAAACAGTTTGCTGTTTTCTTTTGTGTGTGCTGCTCCACTGGCATGTCAGTGCTATTCAATTTGTCTTTTTATAGGCTAAATTACAATGGTTCACGTATTTACGATTCTTTTTCTAACATATGCATATTTTTCCTGTACAGATTTCTTGGTTTTTATTACATCATGTGCTTGATGAAGTATCCCTATTAGCAGGAGGGTAGCTAGAACCATACGCAAAACAGCACGACTTTACACATCCTTCTTGTGTTGTCTGTCCTACATTTCAGGAAAACTTTGGGATTTGGAGTGAGGTCTTTTAGTTTAAATCTATAACGAGAAGAGATGTCAGAAAGGGCAGCACTGCTTCGTTATCACTTTATTTTAGCTTTTCTTGATATCCCTTGACTTACAGCATGCTGAGCTGATTATAGTCCAATGGCTTGACTAATATGAGGAAGGAGATGGAGTCCAAAAGGGTTTGTTATTAACTTTTATTTAGTCTCAATAATGTGAAGCCCAGCAGAAAAGTTATAAATAATTAATGCACAGTACTACTTTTAAAGAGTTTAAAAAATGAACTGTATTGATCACTAAATATCGTACCTAGCTAGTCTGCAAATAAGTTAAATCCCTTTCTGTTGAAACTAAGAAACTAGTCCTAAGAAACTATTAATTGAATTTGTGATGTGGGCTTGTAATTCTTCTGCTTACTAATCCCTGCATACCAGAGCTGGAATCAATACCTTAAGTTTTGTTCATCTTGCGGACAATGTCAGCAGGACGACTGTTGACTGTGGTGCTTAAGTTATTTAATGTATCTGTTAATGAAGTGTCAAACAGAATAGTATTCAGCACTTTCTTCTGTGGCTATCTTGGCTCAACTTATTTCTCTAGAGAGAATTAACTAAGTCTTTCAATATGCAGCAAGATGTAACACCTTTATACATGGCATTTTACTATCACTAATGAGCTATGGTTACACTTTGTTTTTCCCTGTTTCTAGGTGCATAGTATGTTAAAGTGATAGGCATGATATAAAGATAGCAGTAGGTTTTAATCGTTTACAGTAATGTGAATAGTGAAACATGAATCCTTGTTCTGTTTTTGTGCCCAAAAAGCTCCAAAACGTTACTCAGATGCATTATAAACTACAAACAAATGGTTGTCTTATAAAGCCCGTTACATTACCAGTCATCATTTTCACAAATACAACACTGGTTTATTAGACGTCATGGAAACATAAGGAACTTATGTTGGCTGAGGACTGAATAGAAGGAGGCTGTTAATTTTTTTCAATATAATGTCTGTTTTTTAGAAAGGTTGGCTGCTGCCAATTAATAATATGTCGTTAATTCTTACTAAAAAAAAAATCACTGTATCATCAGGAAAAATTCAACAGATCTCTCAAGTCATAGATTCCTCTAGTCAAAGTAATCCATTTTTTTATAACCTGATTAAATTATATGCATTGCTTGTATTGAAAAGCAGATCTAAACTATTCTTCTTCTGACAGCTAGAAATTTTCCTTTAGTTTCCTGCCCAAGTAAAGCTAAGGATATTTTACTTTCATTATCTCTTACTTATTTGATTAGTGTATTTAGACACAATACAGTTCTTCTTCATTTTGCAAGGTTAAACAAGCCAAATAATGTTAACATCTTGTCATGGAATGGTTACTGGTCCTGACAAATCTCTTTGCATTCATTTGGTCCTATGCATTTGATAAAGATGCAGGTTCAGAACTGTATGAAATTGTCTACTGTGTGTTTCAGAAATATCCTGAGTGATGCAGCACAAAATCTTGTTTTTCTTTTCTATGGAAGATTCACACTGGTGTTTCATAATTTTTCTGTGTCACCTTACTGTATTAATAATCTTGTGTTCTCCTTACTTGTCTGTTATTTCAAGTTTAAAAAACTCAACATCCCTAAAATATTTATTCACATACCTCTTAAAACCAAGGGTCTTGAATTACGTGTGCTGTATTATTGTAGCAACTGAACTTCTGCAGTGTTGCTTCTCTAGATTCTCTGACTCTTCTTGTAAGGTACCTTCTCGTGTCTCTTCATGATGTCCTTGCCTTGTGTCACAAGCAGTGTCCCAGATCTTGTGCTGGTGTCACTAGCTATGATATTGTTCCTCAGAACCTTCTGTAATGATTTCCTTCCAAACTGACAGTTGAAACATAACTGCTTATTGCTTCTCTGTTTTCCAGTTCGTGATTTCAGTCTTAATCCTAATCTCCAGGCTGACAGTTTTGCTTGTAGCACCATACAAAATAATTACTGAAATCTGTTTCCTGTCCAGAAACTTATGACCATAGTTTAGTGTTGGATTTTGTAATAGTACACATCATTGCAAACATCCTAATGTGCCTGTAGACCCCTGATTTTAATTTTTTTCAACTCATCCTTCAATTAAGGTACTCAGCTTGTTCTTGTTTAGCTAAACAATATCATCTCAAACACTAGATTTTACATATGGATAAAATATCCCTGAAGTCACTGGAAATAGTGGATAAATCTTCATCTTTAGGAGTGCTAAGCTCTAAAGAGCAGGGTGAAGAAAGGACAGAAATAGTTCTATTTCATCGTATTTCTAAATTTATTAAAAATCCAGTTTAGATAAAATGGTCAACAGTTTAGTACTACTGTAGATTTAGGAAGAGCTAGAGTGGATGGAGGATTAAGTTCCATGTCTTCTCTGTTAAATGGGAGAAATTGTCTTAATGCTCAAAGAAAAATTGTGTTAATTTAAAAAAAAACATTTGCATTCAATCTTTTAATATGTGGTAGTCTTGTAATAATAAAGTAGGTTGGATTGGGCTTTTGTGTATATGTAGTAAGAACTTTCTTATTTTATTACATCAGTAAATCACAGAGATTACAATGATTTCAGAGCTTGCAATGCAAATTACATTGTGCTTACGTATTAGCTATTGTATTTCTCTGCCATGATAATAAAACATTGCCTTATTCTAATTTGTTTCTTCTCGTTTTTTTTTCCTGCTTGCAGTTCAGAGTTCCTCAGAGTATGATTAGATTATTCACATTTCTTGCCAACATCTAGTTTCAGCTGGCATGAAAGAGGCAAGCAGAACTCCTTGCCAACTCTTGCATTAGTTGTGCTATAAGAACTGTTCAGAAGACAGCAGATTCTTCAGAAAAGTCACAAAGTCATGCAATATGAAAAAAACTACGTGTTGTGCCTCCATGCATAATATTGAAGACAACTCCCGTTCACTGCTTTCAGTGAATATGAAGTGGCTGTATCACGTCAGACTAAATGTTCATTTGACATAATACCCTATCCCTGCAGTACCTATAGAAGCCGAGGCAGAGGTGTAAGACAATAAGGACATACTGTGATGTAGCCTCAGCTGGGGCTCCAGGAGACTGCAGTATAGCAATGTTGTGAAGAAAGCATAGCTTTATGTTTGACATAGCACTGTCTCCCACTAAGTTGTTGGCTCACTCTTTGAAGCCATGCCACATTTTACCATCAGCCTCTTCCTGCGACAGTAAATTTTGTGGTTCAGATATGTGTTTCCTTTTCTATTTTTGAACCTTGAGAACATCACTGAATGTGTCGTGTCATCTTGATGACAGAAGAGACACTGACTATTCCTATCCATTTTCTTTATGGTGCTTCTGACTTTATTGATCTTGGGGTTAGCCTTCTTTGGGTTGCTTCATTTAGTCCTAGTCATCTATTCATCTATCAGTCCACATATGCAATCATCCAGTGGCCTTGGTTAGTATCTCTACTCACATGTTACCCATTTTATATGGGACATCACAATATTGACAATATTGACCTGCCTACAGTCGTCAAGATTCAGGTGCACTATGGACACAACAATGTAATGATATTTCTGATTCGCTGTAGGCTTGTCCTCCTGTTATTTGCTTTTTCTCTCATCATTACTGAATACCAATGCAACATTTGCACAGAATTACCTACTCTCTTTCCAGAGTGCCAACAGCTTGCACACAGTCTGACGTTCTTTGGTTGTAATTTCCTGTTTCACATATGTTTTGTATTTATCTACAGAGAATTTAATCTTCCATTTTATTACCTAGATATTCAAAATCATGAGAACCATGCAGGCATGTTTTCTTTTACCATGCTGAATAATTTTAATTTGTATTCAGTAAATCCTGCCACCTCCCAAAACACCTCCTTTTCCAGATCACTTAGGACTACACTGACCAGTTTGGGCCCTCGCACAGATCCACTCTCTGGGAAACAGTCTTCTTTCCTTTTCCTCCTAGACTTGACCACCTTGCTTTGAAATTTCAAAGCAAAGTTAGAATCCCCTGAATTTAATAATTCAAGTTCTAGAAAACCACATTTTTGTCCTGCAGTGTTGAAAACAAATTTCTGTGTGGCTCCAGGATTAAAACTTGCTATCTTCAGGAAGAGTTTATGATTTCATTTGTTCTGAAATGTTTTCTCTCTATTGAGATATATTAAAAGTGCTCAGTAACATGATTTAAAATGAATTAGTACAGTTTTGTGTACGTGTGATATTGTATTACTGAGTTGATTCAATTTTTTTGCCCATTGCTTCTGTTAATCTGTTGTTGATTATCAAAAGCAAAATCATTAGTATAATGGAGTACATCTTCTCACCGTGATTTCAGTGGAGTATATCTAATAAACCAAGGCATCTGAAATTATAATGTAATAAAAATGCAGTATTTATGTTAATAGAACATTCTTGTTAAATCAGTGCTACTGATGAATCTGCTGTGAAACCCAGCCTATAATGAGTCAAAGGGTACACAGGAATTTGCACAGAAGGAGGGCAGAACTTAGTTTTACAGCAATAGTTTGTCATCTATAAAAAGTCCTTTGGATAAAACACATTCTACTACTTTAAATAAAACTTATGAAAATTCAGATACTGTAAGTTAAATGTGTTAATGGTTGTTTCAGTTATACTCAAATACAATTTTTCATTGCGGGTGAAGAAAAGCTGAAGTGTTTCTTTGTGATTAGAGGACTTAGGAAAGAG
>NW_009706360.1:0-27888 GCF_000703405.1 Apaloderma vittatum | reverse complement strand
AGGGTTTTTGAAGAAGGATATTGATACCATTCAGCAGCAAAACAGCCTCCCCCTCTTTCTCTTCTTATTTTCAATGTTAGACTTTTATTTTCCTAGAAGGGGGTTTTAATGTGAATTTCTAAACATGAAAATCATGGATTCTATTTTTCCAGAAAAAAGATAATAGAGAAGCACTGTCATCTTGCAGAGAACACAGCCAACAGCTTTAAATAAAAGAGGCCAGGACGGGAGTGTGAGTTAAAACCGGAGAGGTGAAAATCCCACCTGATCAGCTGATCTTTTCTCGTTATTCAAAATGTAAATTGTGGAAGCAGAAGGGAAGATGATTATTCCAAAGAGCAAATATCCTCATCCAGCCCACTTTTCTCTAGCTCAATCCCTAGTCTCTAACCTGCCTGTCCTGACAGTGTGCATCCCTTGTCCTCAAGGAAGCCATATTTCAATTTTGTCAGGACTGCTGGTTAAATGCTGACTCAGTACTGATGGTGTTGATTCCTTTCTCTATGATAGCAAGGAAATCACCCAAACCTCATTTTATGTGACAAGCAAAATACCCGTCTCCCAGGACAGAACAATAGGCTGTGACAGCCTTAGGTAGGAATTCTGTGAACAAGGATTATTTGAGTCATTTTGTATCTATGTATATTTTTTCATGCTTACTCTTGCTTTAGTATAACAGGCATATCTGTTTTATTAAAGGCAAATTTAAGATAGGTTAAGGTAATTCTCAGACTTGTGCTGTTGCTTTTGTCCATGTTATATGACTGTAGCCTCAAAAATACCAACCAGCCTGATAGTGGTAGCTATGTTTGCTCAAGCAGAGTAATTCAGGGTCTGAATGGGGTGGGAGGGAGAGTCGAGAAATTTTGTATTAAAATTCTGTTTTTCTAAATATGACAGTGTGTATTTCCCATACATGCTGATGGATTTTTAAATAATAGTCATAGTTCTTATCTTTGTTGGGAGTTATTTTGCATTTATTGCCCTATGCTTAACATTACTTCTAGTAGCAAAACGTCCGTTCTAGAAAGAATTGCAGTAAAATGAGCTAAATGTTTTGAGTCTGAGATGTTGTGTCATCAGACCTGACCTCTCTTGATTTCCTCAGTGTATAAAATGCAAACTTCAATACCCATCTCAAAATCTGTTTATAGGTCAAGCTGACAACACCTCCTTGAACATTTTCTATCTAATTAGCACATTTTCCGTTTGTATTAATTACAGACCAGTCTGTCTGCAGATGAAAAAGAGCAGCATCTTCTCCTTTATCTGCTCCTCATGGGAAATAATTCTGTTTGTGAAGTTAGTAGGTGTTAGCTTAGCAAAGAGTGGTGGGTGTTAAATGTATTTATGATGTTAATATTTTACTCCTCCATATTATTTACCATTTAAGAATAAATATATATTACACTAAATTAATAATGAGATAAGGGGTTTTTGAGGGAATAAACTGAGTCCAAGAAAGTGTTATGATTTGGTCATAGTTTAGCTCTTAGCGCAGAAAGGTGTAAAGGCCAGGTAGTTTAAATCCTAGATGTGTGCTTCAGCCATAAAATGTATCTCTTCACTGTTTAGAAGATATTACAGTAACTAATTTCACAGAAGTAGAATGTCTTCTTGCCACAGAAATAAATTGACAGTTACTGAGGGTGAGTTATACTAGCCTGATGTATAGCTTAACTGACGTACTGTTATGTGTATCCCTGCCAACATACATATTCCAAAGTTATATTTCAGTCATTGAATTCTTTACCTCTATGCAAAAAAAAAATAGTTTTGCTGAAATGAAGTCCATTCAGTTTTTGAATTTTAGGTAGCACTATCCGTTTGCATATGTCTGCAGGAAATACAGACAGCTTTGTGCTCCACAGATGTAAATCTAAGGTCTTCTTAAAAATCGTCAGTGTTATTAACCTTTCATTAAGGATCTGTGCTAATGAGAGTTTAGATGTAGGTGAAGACTTAGTGTTTCATGCATAGCAGCATTCAACCTGCACCTAGGAACTCAGAAATGTTAACTATAGACCTTTGGTTAAGTGTTTCTTTTAGTTTGTAGTTAGGTAAAGGTAAACCCAAGATATCGGCCCTTCTGTTTAGTTACAGGACCGTATTTTCTTACTGTGGACAGTACTGAAACAGTGTAAACAAGATCTACTGAACACTTTAAAGTTCTGGACCTAAGAGTAGCTGTGATCTATTAGAATTGATAATGATCAGCAGTACCAATGTGAGTCCTTTTGTGGGCAGAAACACTTCCACCTAATGTCTGTTTTCTCTCTCTCTTTCTTTCTAGATGCAACAGTTATTCCACGAAAACTATGAACACAACCGCAAGGGTTACATTCAAGATCTTCACAACAGCAAGATTCACACCGCCATAACACTTCATCCAAACAAAAGACCGGCCTACCAATACAGGCTGCACAACTACATACTGAGTCGCAAAATTTCTGAACTGCGCTATCGGACCATCCAGCTCCATAGAGAAAGTGCCCTGATGAGCAAGCTCAGTAACAGTGAAGTGAGTAAGGAAGATCAGCAACTGGGAGTGCTGCCATCTTTCAGTCATTTCCAACCACATGAAAGGGATGAAGTCATCGAGTGGGAGTTTCTGACAGGAAAATTTCTTTACTCAATGGTGGAGAACCAGCCACCCCGGCAGAGCCTGAGCAGCGTCCTGCGGGCTGCACTGGATGACACTGTGATGCAAGTCATGGAAATGATAAATGAGAACTCTAGATCTAGAGGAAGGCTTATTGATTTCAAGGAAATACAGTACGGCTACCGCAGGGTGGACCCTCTGCATGGAGTGGAGTACATCCTGGATTTACTGCTTTTGTACAAAAGGCACAAAGGAAGGAAAGTTACTGTTCCTGTGAGACGCCACGCTTACCTTCAGCAATTGTTTAGCAAGCCTTTCTTCAAAGAAGCAGAGGAGCTGGATGTAAGAAGCCTTCTGGAGGGTACCAACACTGGCACTCAGTCTTTCTCTTTTCTTTCAAATTCTTTAAAGATTTTTTCTTCATCATTCCAAGGCACCAAAGACATTGGGGGACGCAGTGACAAGAAAATACATATTCTTGTCCCTCTCACAGGAAGATTTGACATTTTCTCAAGATTTATGGATAACTTTGAGAAGACATGTCTGATTCCCAGGCAGAATGTAAAGCTGGCAATAATTCTCTTCAGTGGTGAGTCGGGGCAAGACTCCAGCAAACACATAGAGCTAATGAAAGAATACAGGATTAAGTATCCTAAGGCAGATATGACCCTAATTCCCATGGCAGGAAAGTTTTCTAGAGGTTTAGGTCTTGAAATGGCCTCATCTCAATTTGACAACGGCACTTTGCTGCTCTTCTGTGATGTTGATCTGGTATTCACACCAGACTTCCTCCAGCGATGCAGAGATAACACTATTCAGGGAGAACAGGTTTACTACCCTATCATCTTTAGCCAATATGATCCAAAAGTAATATATGGAGGTAAAGGTCCAGCAGACAGTAGTTTTGTTTTTACAAAAAGAACTGGATTTTGGAGGGAGTATGGATTTGGAATTACCTGTATTTACAAAAGTGATCTACTTACTGCTGGTGGATTTGATACCTCAATTCAAGGCTGGGGACTGGAGGATGTAGACCTCTTTACTAAAGTGATAACATCTGGCTTGAAGGCTTTCAGAAGTCAAGAAGTAGGAGTCGTCCACATTTTTCATCCAGTTCAGTGTGACCCCAATTTAGATCCAAAACAGTACAAAATGTGCTTAGGGTCCAAAGCAAGTACATTTGCCTCTACCATGCAGCTTGCTGAACTCTGGCTACAGAAACATTTGGGTGTCAGGTACAATCGAACTCTCTCCTGACGTCTCAGCCTATTTGGCCTTCTTAGGGGAGTTTACCTCATTATTGTTATTATTATTATTTGTTTTTACTGTCTTAGTTTTAAACTCCCTCCTTGTTGTCTTCCAAAGACTGTTAACCTCAAATGGGATGAGTCTGCTGTTCACTGATGTTTCTTATACCTACTGAACTGGTGAGGTGATCCTTATGTTTCCTTTATTTGAAATTCAGTCAAGTCATGGAAGTCACGTGATCCAATGGAGCATATCTGTCACAAGAGACTGCATCAGAAGAATGTTCTCTTTTGGCTTTGGGATGCAGTATCATCTTTGTTTTTTTTTCTCAGATTTGATGTGATACAAATATTTACTGGTGAAGGTACCACAAAAGTGCTTTATGCTTCTTCTGGGGATGGAACTCTATAAGATAAACTTGAGTTTTATAATTTATATGAGGACTTATATGTATAAATGCTACTTTTCTTCATCATTAGAATTTTTAAAGTAAATGAATAACTATGATTGTACCTTTATTTTTTAAAAAAGAGACAAAAACTGAGGAGCTACTGGCAAATACAACTGGTACTGGCTACCAAGGTCCTTAAATGTCTTAATATAAAAACAAACTCCTCATTGTTGTTCACTCTAAGTGTAAATGAACTTTATTTTCACAAGGAACAGGATTTAATCAAATGCTTATATACACTTTAGGAGATCTGTGATCAAACGTCCTCCATTTGCAGGCAAGAAGAAACTATGACTTGACATGGTCAGTTATGATAAAATGCAGATATACAGTATTCTTCTTCTTAAACACATCATATTTTTGTTTCTCTTTTTAGAATGAGTCTGTAATACATAACTTTCTTTTACATTCCTTTCATAAAGCTACACTTGATACAGAGTGTTAGAAGTTAAAGCTGTATCTTTTTATGTTTTCCTTCAATATTGGTACTCAGTAGCAATTTTTTGTTAAAATAACTGTAGAATAATTATTTAAGTTTCAAAATTTGTATTGCTGGTCAAAGTTCCTTGCAAATATATTTATATTAGTGGAGGTTATAAGACTGTGTTAAGATTTATCTCTCTGGACAATCTGAAGTTGTGATAGCGTGGATCCACAGAGTATTTAAAATGATACCAACATAAGAAATAATAAAGTCAATTTCTGTATTATAGAGAAATGTTTATATAGGGATATATATGTACGTGTATATGTGTGTGCATGTGCATATATCCCTGTATAGAGAGATATATATAGAGAGAGTAATATCAAAATGTGTTCCTCTTTTCAGTTCAGGCAACGATTTTTTACTGTCGCCGTTGTTATTTTTGCCACATGCTTGGAACAGTTCATTTGATATTGTGGTGAGAGCCCAAAGGCATTCAAGAAACCATCAGAATTTAGCCAAACTTAAATTAATACTGTGGGTACATCTAATAACCTCAGTACCCTTGATTTCAAACTATGTTTCGAATAGACCTGGGTACAAAAATGTAAGCAATTACTGAATTTAAATTTGTAAGTTTAGCAGCTGTACCTGACTCCTTCTCTGTTTCCTTTCAAAAAACAGCTAAGAGACTGGAATTCACTGACATATGTGTTTGCATAAAGATATCCTGATAAATTTCCTAAGCCACAAGGATTCTGTGTAAGTCAGTTTATGTCTCTTATCTGTGGATTTCTGTTCTGGATCTACCACACATGAAAGAAGGCATCCCTGAAAAGGAGTAAGTAAACTCAGAATTAAAGACTTCGCCATAGCTTTTTCTATGCTTTAGAGGAGGCCATCACCATTGCCTTGAGGACAGTATTAATTGTGGTAGATGAGAACAGATAGAAAGTAATTCATTCTTGTCTGCTCTCTGCAAGGAGAGCTCCTTGCTTGTGATTCTCCTGGGGGCTCTTGCCGGATTGTTAGCTCAAATGTCTGGAGAAAGTAAAATTCAGTATTGCTTACAAAATAATTCTTGGAAACCACTCTTTATAATGAATGCAAAAGTCACACTTTGTTCAATAAGAGAGCCAAGAATAAGGAACATCATTTATTTGATCAATCTTGACTAACTGATGCAACTCAGATTGTAAATATCAAAACTGAATGCCTTTAGACAAATGTGTGTGATGATTTCATAAACATGAACAAAAATAATGATTTACAAAGACATCTAAGGAAATCATTGCCTGTTGGGGTGTATTCCAGCACTTATTTCAATTACTTAACTCAGTGGCCAGAAAGTATTTGCTAAACTCAAAGTAAAATAGTACATTAGGACAAGCAATTAAACCAGTGTTTCCGTGGGGATAAAGATGTATACGGAGGGCTTGCAGGATCAGGTCCTACATGATATAAGCAAAATGCTAGTATTTACAAGTATAAATATTTATTTAGTGTCTGACTGATTCATTTGTTTATATGGTTAATTTCTTTGTTAAAAACCTGATTATACATGTTTATTATGAAATATTGCATTGTCTTTTGAAATAACTATCCTGAAATAACTTGAGAACTTGTGTTAGTTTGTTTAAGGAATAATATGCCTTCTAAGGAGATCATATTAAAAGAGAAAAGAAAAGCACAAAAGTGTTAGAGTAATGTTATGGATGTATAGATTAAGATGGGAATGTTTGTGCTAATCAAGTATTTGCTTTTGTCTGGTCTGAATCATAATCCTGATTGTAAAAAGAAATTTCTATGTGTATGATGTCCCTTTGTAAATGCATAACTAATGGATTCTCAATAGAACATAATGACCAACTTTTCCCAAAACTTCCTTACTCTGGGAATAGGTTTCCTGATTTCATTGCTTGGAAGTGGATTGCAAACTGCTTACACTTTTGCTTTTCATGCACTGCCTTTCTTAAGAAAAAAAAAATCAGCAATCCCCACACAGATATTTTCAGAAATCATCACGCCACCTGACATGATTTCCCATTTCCCATACTTAGTTTAACAGAGCCTTTGCACTTTCTGGATGAAGAAAGAACATCAGGTTGGGCTGCCTAAGACTTGCGGAGTATGCTCTGCAT
This sequence comes from Apaloderma vittatum, assembly GCF_000703405.1. Lineage (NCBI taxonomy): Eukaryota > Metazoa > Chordata > Aves > Trogoniformes > Trogonidae > Apaloderma > Apaloderma vittatum. Next base: position 21,022 of record NW_009706360.1, on the reverse strand, counting down.
CATGGTCCTGGTTCTCAAGCTGGTGAAAGGCAGGGGGCCAGGGGGAGGCATGGTGCTCAGTTATGGGAGTTGTCGCCTTCTGCTCGGATCACAGAGTGGCTTGGGAGGGACCTTAACAATCATCTAGTTCCCACTCCCCTGACATGGGCAGGGATGCGTTCCATGAGAACAGATTTCTCAAAACCTCATCCAACCTGGCCTTGAACACTTCCAGGGAGCCATCTCCTTGCTGCCACTGGTACCACCACATGACTCTCCTCGGAGCTGTGAACCTACAGCACAAGCCAGCAGAGGAGAAGAGATGGGCTTGCTGCCAGCAGCTGCTTTTGGAGAGCAAAAGGGCCGTTTTAGTCAGGGCTTGGGAGGAGTGGAAGGAAGATGTGGAACTGAGGTTTCATTGTGTTGGGGTGGTAGGGTGTCCTGAGCAGATACTGTGTCTCCCTGTCCCTGGGAGGTCCCATACCTCTTCCTGGTTTCCTCTCAAGTGGCATTGAGAAGGAAGGAGCAAAACCAGGAGTCCTTCCACTCAGTGAGGCTAGTGGGACTAGACCACACACTTGGAGTCCTACTGTATCATGTAATATATGGGGGAAAAGGCGCCAAAAAGCAGTAGAGAAAGTGGCTCTTTCTGCACTTACCAAAAGATGTGCACAGAAGTGCCTTTTAGAGCTTTGCACCAGTATGAGCTTGACTGTGCCTCAATGCTCTTGTGAAAATTATGATTCTGGTAAAATGGCTCGTGGGAATGTATTGCAGATCCTGAGGCATTGTGGAGACTTCCAAGGAGCATGAATTATCCACCACATTCTTTAAATAGAGCAAATAAGCAATTTAAACTTCTTTTGGTTTCTTATGAAGCAATTCTAGTGAGTGATTAAGATGTAGTTTGCCACATAGAAGATTTTGCCCAAAGAGTGATGCTTTAAGATATAAACAAATCCCAAGTTTCAGTCTACATCTGATTTTCCTGCAAGTTGAAATTTTTGGGGAAAGAAAATGGACTAAGAGTTGGTGAGCCACTGACTGAAGGAAATTTTCATGGTTTTGAGGAATTTTTAAGAGGATCAGATGTGAAGAAAACAAGAAATTGCCTGCAGTAGATACACACAAAAATCAGCCATAATATGAGGGTAGCCATTATGATTATGGTCCTAAACTGCAACAGAATGAGATGTTTCACAAGTCGTAACTGTTTATAATAACTGAATATCACTGAAGTTTATACTCTGTGATAAGTCTGTAATGTATTAATTAAATTTTCATTTAATTATCGTTTTTAATTCTTTCATTTCTTAGAATAATTTTCTTTACATTTTCTTCTGTCAGTATTTATTCCCTTGGTCAATGAGCTGGCTTGGCATGACTCTCTCCTTCCTATTTTTCTTTTCCGTAGATCTTCCCATTTGCTGTGTATATAACTCCCGTATCTGAAGCTTTTTAAGCTAGCATGATATTTCTATTAAGATTTTATGATGTCACTGCCGTATCAAACTGCTGAGCTAGAGTATTTTGCTGAGTGAGTTTCCAGTCCTGCTTCAAATTGTTTCCATTTGCCTGACACTATGAGTTAAAAGTGTTCTGAATATTATTGCTTCATCCCATTCTCTCTTCTCCTTCTGGAATCCCACAAGGGAAGAAAATGCAGAAACTTTCCAATCCTTAAGTATAGGAGTATGAACAGAATCTGGGGATTTTCTTGATCTCTTTTTTGGAGGTTTTGTTTGTTTGGCCTTTTTTCTTTTCTTTTTTTTTTCATTCAAATCTCTTTTCTGGAACTCCAGAAGCAAATTTATCAGTTCCATAGTTTTAATAAATAATGGTTACTAAGTTGTAAGTTAGCACAGTATGATACAAAATGTAGTTTTACATACTTATTTTCCAGGCATCTAATTATTCATCAGATGTTTGCCATTTATAGGAACTTCCAAGACATATTAATATCATCCTTACTTACTTAATGTTTGTTTAGCATTAATGGAAAGCTTAACCATGTAGGTAGGTATCAGAAGAGGTACTATATACTCTAGGCCATTAGGTGTTGTTTCTTTCATGGTGCTGGTGGGAAGGTCTTAGGTCTGTGTAGGATGTTGTGGTAATGTTTACAAATCAGCCTTATATAGCCACAATTTCAAATGACTGCAAAAATTCATACAGCAGGCAAAACTTACCGAGCTTAACTAAACATGAGAGACTGACTGTCGGATTCAGAGGGACTCCAGTGTGTCTTAATCAAATGGTCGGTGCACAGGTCAAATCCATCTGCTACCACAACTGGGCACACACACTGAGGGCATTCCTTTGAAAAAAAGGCCCCAGCAGTGCAATAGGTTCTGTGAAGATATTCCTGAAAGAGATGTATGATAGCTAATCTAGGTGCCAAATACTTTTACTTTCATCTTTAGGTGATTTCATCAAAATAGGATAGAAAGAATAAAATTAATGATTATAAAAAAGCTTGTGTTTGAGATCATGAACATTTTTTATATTACTGGTTATCTGGGAAGCTTTCATGACTTGCTCTTGCCCTTGCTTTGGGTAATATGGAGCAATAAACTATACTTACTGTGCACATTTATCCATGCACTTCTGACTAAAGAAAAGATAAGCAAACTAAATGCTTTGAAGATGGTGGTTGAACCGTGAGTGACTAGAGTGAGAACTCCTGAGTGTAGTTCAGCCTTAAGATCTGCTCCCAGGTAAGAACAATTCTCGTAGCTGACTGTCGTGGATGGACCTAAGAGGCAAAAGCCTGAGTTTGTACAAAGCATCATGGTATCCAGAGATCCACGATCACGATTCTACTATGTGATTGCTGGGAGCACCATGAAGTCCAAACACAGTGCTAACCCCAGCTGAAGAAAAAAGTGAGGAATAAAGTTAAATGAGGATGCAGTAAGAAGTGTTTCACAGGTGACAGGATAGATAGGAATGATGTAAGTCTAGAGAGGTGTCTGTGACTGAAACACAAAATTTCTTTCAAAGCTCAGCTTTCCTTTCTTCCTGAAGGTTTTTTCCTTGTTTTGCCTTGTACTTGGGCATGCAGTGACAAATGCCCAAACCATCTGGTTTGTTCTGACCAGCAAGCCCAGATTCACTGAAGTTATGGCTTAACTGCCAATTATGACTTTTTCCTGTTCTTTTTTTAGACATGACACATTTTGTTGTTATTTAACTGGGAGTGGGATCTTTGACAATTTGTTCTATTTGTGCCTAAGATGCTCTAGTCTTTCCACTGTAACTTCATCTATTGCACTGTTATGTGGCACATCATTGTTTTGAATAAGAAAGAGCTTCAAGCAAAGGCTTTTGGACAGTAGTATACAGCTTGCAATGACAGCTACAAACATATTTTGAAATAAAATATGTTCACCTATGATCTTTTATTTGCTGGGTTCATACAATGGTTTTGCTTTTAACAAAACACTTGTAGGAAGATGTCTCCAGTAAAAGTGAATGAGAAATGCTGGAGTTTTCCAGTCCAGGACTACTGGTAGAAGGAGATTTGTATTGCTTGTAGAATTATATCTAGAAGTCGTAACTTCTGCCACGATCAACAGGTGTTTAATGAAAGGACACAAGGGCAGATCCCTGGATCTTGCCCTCATGTACAAAAGAGACCACAGAGATCAAGATTTAGCCTGGAACATCCTTGGAAAAGAGCCTGCTCTCTTCAAAGATAAGCTTGAGGCTGGGCAAAGAAGGAAGCGTGCAAGAAACCAAAGGGAAGATTCCCTTTCTTCTTTTTATTTACACCTGAAATGTTGCTGTGTTCCCCAGCTCAGCACCAGGTTGGGAAGCCCTTTCATTAGGTCTTGTGGAAAGAAAGCATAAATGCTGTGTATGTGACAGGAGATACTGGGGAAGGAAAGTTCCAAGGAGCCAAGAAAATGGATTTATTTAATTTTTTACTTGTGAAATAGAAATTCAGTCTGCGGGTAAGCAACTTTATTAGCCTTGATATGTTAGGATAAGAGCCAGTCATAAAGAGAGGGAGAATTAAGAGGACATAAATTTGAAAGGAAGAAAAGATACAGACACTGCAGAAAACAGTACCTGTGTAAACACAAAATTTAATTTAAGTAGACATTAAAGTAGATGGAAAAAAGTAGTGTAAAAAATAAACAGAAAGAAACTGCAGGAGGAAGAGAAGAGCTTAGAAGGGTTCAATAAAAAGCAACTGAAGGACTAGCATGAAACCGTTAGGGACTGGGTACAGAATGCTTTGCAGTGCTCTTTCAGAAACATGGGGAATGTTATAGGAAATATTTATGCAGCACTGCACCCCACTGCCTTACCTGGTAGTAGCTTAATAAAAAAATGCTTAGCTAATGCTAAAATATTCCTCTTTCGTTTACTTTCTTAAATGCCTCCTAAAATGCCTGCATTTGTTTTCATGTTGGTTTGCCTCTGCTCTCTGTGGTAAGTATCTGTTCTGATGCTGTATTACTGGCTTTTTCTTTCCTGAACAGAGTGAAAAAGGTGGGAGGGCTGTCTTTAGCACTAACAGGTGAAGCTTAGTGGTAGAGAAATGGTAGGTTTTGGGGGTGGTTTTTTTGAGATTATAATGTACTCTAATTACAAAAAACTGTTACTCTGAGGGAGCTTCTAGAGTCTTGTGCAATCTTCTTTCCTATTCCACCTCAAGTGTTCATAGGTACTGATGACAAATTTAGAGGACTGAGGAAATCTAACTCTCTTTTTTAGTATTTCCATAGCAAAGAATTAGAGTTTGGGCACAAATTTTGTTTTAAACTTCTGCAATTAACCCCAAATTATGTATTCCAGGTAAAATTATTTTTAACACACTGGTAATTTTTTCATACAGATATGATTGAGTTAGACACTGTAATGATGTCACTGCTGTGTAAAACTGCTGAGCTACCACTCTGTTGAATTAGTTCCCAGCTCTGTTGCAAGCCATTTCCATTTGTCTGTCACTTCACTTTAAACTATCCTGAATTTTATTACCACTTCCCTCAGTCTCTTCTCCTGATATCTTGAGTTTCTTACATCTCCAAATTAGGGGTGATGCATACAAGACTCACTGATTCAGCAGATGTTAAAGCGCTCAGTGATACAGAGAAGCAAATCCTTGAAAACAGAGGGAAAAAGTTGAAGCAAGAGGTGACATATATCAGTCTTTCTGAGGTCACAGCTTTATAATACTCTCTTTTCTGCTAACAGTCATGACAACTATGTTGCTTTTTTTACAGACTTAACGGCTAAGTGTTGTCTGACAGTAGTATTTGTGAAGTAAATTAAAATGTTAAGGAAGGTGATTGGGAGAGAAATGAAGAGGAAAAACAGACTCATGCTTCTCTTGTGCAAGGCTGGTTCTGCTACCACTGCCAGAGTGGTGCGGTCAGCAAGGCCTGTGGAGGACAAATTCCCTTCCAAGGTGGGGTTGGATTCCCTGAATGTGAAAAAGCACGTTATTAAAAACTCTCATGCCCGTGTGCTCCATGTATTTTACATAATCACAGAATGGTTGAGATGGGAAGGGACCTCTGGAGATCATCTAGTCCAAACCCTTGCTCAAAGCAAGATCACCTAGCACATGACTATGTCAGTTTGGGTTTTGGATACCTGTACCAGTGGAGAGTCCACACCGTCAAAGGAAAACCTGTGCTCCATGTGCCTGTTTAACCAGACCCATTACTGAGAAGAGTTCAGCTCTCATCTTCTTTATAACCTCCATGATGTATTTATACATATGGATAAGATCCCCATGAGCCTTCTCTCCTCCCAAATGTTTCAGCCTTTCCTTGTATGGCAGCTGCTCCAGTCCCTTAATTATTTTTCTGGCCCTTACTGGGCTCACTCCAGTATGTCCATGTCTCCCTGTCCTGAGGAGCCCAGAACTGTACCAGAGCTCCAGAGATTTCTCAGCTGTGCTGAGTAGAGGGGAAGGATCATCTCCTGCTTCCTGCCAGCAGTGGTCTTAATGCAGCGTGGAAGGCTGTTGACATTCTTTACTGCATGAGCATATTGCTGGCTCATGGTCAGCTTGTTGTCCACTGGGACCTGAGGTCCTGCTCTGCAATGTTACATTCTAGTCCTGGTCAGCTCGTAGCGTGTACTGTTGCCTGGGATTCTCCATGCCCATGAGCAGAAAATTTCGCTTTGCTGAACTTCGTAAGATCCCTGTTTGTGTATTTCTCCAGCCCGTCAAGGTCACTCTGAATGGTAGGACCAACTTTCTACAGTAGCTACTCTTAGTTTTGTGTAATCTGCAAACTTGCGGTAAGGGCACTTGGTCCCATTTTCCTGATGATTAATGAAGATGTGAAGCAATACTGCCCCCAGTGTTGACTACTGAGATACATCTGACCTGAGTCTAGACTGTCCAGTTTTCACTTCACCTCAGTGTCCATTTATCTAGTAATTAGTCTTCAGTTTGCCTAGGGGGATGTTATAGAAGTGTTGAAAGCTCTGCTAAAGTCCAAATAAACAACATCCAGTGCCCTCCCCTTAGTCACCAAGTCAATTATTTCAGTCTAGAAGGCTATCAAGTTGGTCACTCATGATTTCTTCTTGAAAATCCATGCTGACTACTCTGAGTCACCTGTTTGTCCTTCATATGTTTGGAAATGGCTTCCAGCTTTACTTTCTCCATCTACCCCTCTCAGGATCAAGGAGAAACTGGCCAGCCTGTAGTTCCCTGGATCCTCCATCTTGCTAGAAGGGATGGCATTTTCTTTCTTCCAATTCTCAAAAACTCCTTTAGTGTCATCAGCTTTCAAAGATGTTCAAGATTGGCCTTGCTGTGGCATCAGACAGCTCCCCAAGCACTCATGAATGTATGCTATCTGGTCCCACACGCTTACATATATCCAGTCTGCTGAAATATTCCTTGACCTGGTCTTCCTCCACCTAAGGTAAGTTTTTCTTACTCCAAATTTTCCCATTTGTATCAGAGGCCTGAGGTTCACCGAATTGGTTGAAGTTAGAAGGGACCTCTGGAGCTGACCTTGTCCAACCCACCCTGCTGAGCTGAAGCAGAGACATCTGAAGTTGATTCCCCAGAACCATGTTGAGACAACTTTTGAATGTCCACGATGATGGAGATTCCACCACTTCTCTGGGCAACCTGGGCCAGCACTCAGCCACACTCAGTAAAAGTAATTCCTGATGTTTATGTGGCACCTCTGATGTTTCGCTTTGTGCCAATGGTCTTGTACTGTCTTTGGACACTGCTGGAAGGAACCTGGCTCCATCTTCTTTACACCCTCCCTTCATGTATACATTAACAGGCTCCTTCCAAACCTCTAGACTAGGCAATCCCAGCACTCTTAGCTTTTCCTCGTAAGAGAGGTGCTGCACCCCCTTTGTCATCTTAGTGGCCCTTCATTGGATTCTCTCCAACAGCTTCACCTCTCCGTGGTACTGGAGAGTCCAACACTGGGCACAGTACTCCAGCAGTGGCCTCACCAGTGCTGAGAACGGACCTGCTGACAACACTCCTCTTAATGCAGTCCAGGATGCCATTAACTTTCTTTGCCAAAAAAGCACAATGCTGGCCTGTGTTCAAACTGGTGTCCACCAGGACCCCCAAGGCCTTTTCTGCAAAGCTGATTTCCAGCTGAGTGGCCTCCAACACACCTTGGTGCATGGGCTTGATCATTTCCAGGGGCAGGGATTTGCACTTCTCCGTGCTGAACTTCATGATGGTCCTGTCAGCCTGTTTCTCCAGCTTATCAAGGTCCTTCTGGATGGCAGCATAACCCTCTGGTGTATCAGACACTTTTCATCAGCAAAGTCTCTGCAGGTAGACTCTGCCCAGTCATTAAGATCTTTAATGAAGATGTAGAACAGGGCTGGACCTAGTATAGATCCCTGAGGTAGACTGCTAGTTACTGGCCTCCAACTAGACTTTATGCCACTGATCACTATCCTCTGAGCCTGGCCATTCAGACAGTTTTCAGCCCACCTCACTGTCTGCTTATCCAGCCTACACATCAACAGCTTGTCTATAAAGGCAAATTCTTGAAGGCAAGTCTTAAGAGAGTCCTGAAGATTCATGAAGCAAACCTTTAACAGTGAGAAGTAGGCAAAGAACTCACTAACTTCACTTTTTCCATGACTTTCACCATGATGTCCTGTGCTTAATTCAACAATGGACCTGCATTTTACCTTCTCTTTGTTTGCTGATGATACACCTTTAGCAGTCCTTTTTGTTACCACTTTGTAGTGTCAGCTCCTAGTGTCTTCAGCTTTCCCAGTCTGCCTCTATATGCTGGCAGAGTGTGTCCCTATTTCTCACAGGTTGCTTGCCCCTGCTCTCACCTCTTTTATGTTGTATGTTCAGTCTCATTCTTCTATGCAGGCCTATTTTTCAAGTTATTGTATTCAGGCAGCCTTCCGTTAGAAACAGCAGATTTCTCTCTGAGTTAGTAGCCTGAATTGTTTTCAGATGTAGTTCATACTGCTAAAAATTCTGCTGGATTGTAAATTGAAAAACACCTGTGGAGTGAATACAGAGGTGCAAAACAGCTGTTGTAATCCTCTGTCCAGGACTCAACTTGTCCTGCAGCAATAAGCAGAATACTAATGATAGAAAGATGTCAGAGGGAAAAGGCCCAAGGCTGAGCAGGGAGAAAATAGAAGGGAAGTTTTTAATTGATATTTCTAAGATAAATGCAGTGCTGCTGTTGCTGAGAAGGAAGTTACGTGCTGAGGACTGAACTGAGACACTGAGCTGACCAGCATGACTACCAACATGGCCAGATATGTCTGTTACGTGCTGTGATACCATATTGATAAGATAAGACATTGCATATTTGGGATTTGAAAACCTGAGACTGTGATCTAGCTACTATTGAACGGTGAGTTTATTTGACCCTTTCATGTTCTTCTATAATAATATTCAGTATATATAGAAGGAAGTTTGACTTAATTTTGTTTCCTGCAAACCTAGTCTGAAGCCCCAAAGAACAAAAGAAAATGTGCTAATATGACTGTCACTGACACTGACAGGAAATGTTCTGTGTGTATTACTATCTGTTAGGATTGTAGAAATAAGATAATCTGTATTTTATCAGTTCCTGAGGGTTTTTTAGGTGGTGACATTACCTCCTATGTAAGAAAACTAATGTTTTTTCAGTTACTGCCCTTATATAATCTCTTTTTTGTCTACCCTGGGTTGCTTAGATTTGCTAAACGTGGTGGTCATTAGTAGTGCCAGGCTGGTCTCATCATAAAACTGTAAAAACAGATTCTCCTAAAGACCAATAAAGGTAGAAACTCTTGAGAGCAGCAAATGACCAATTATTGCTGGTGGCATTTAGCAGTTGAGAGGAGGAAGAAATGACAGTTTTGTGAAGCTATTAAGTAATCCTCTAAAACTTAAGCAATTGTAAGAACTCCACACAGAAGTGCTCTAAGGTCTCCTATAACTAAAAAGCAACTGGTCTTGTAATGAGAAGCTATACGCTCTAGATTACTGCACCCATTTCAGAATTTACAGATTAATACAGGTAATACATATTGTGTCTTTGTGACATTTATATGGCTTTTCCATATAAATATACTCTGTGGTGTCTTCACTCCATCTTTCTGGCTATTCTAATACTTAGCTAATTTTGGCATGAGTCAGTTCACACAGAGCAGTAACCTAACTTTGCAAATGGTCTTGGGGAGTATGCCAACAATACAAGAGGAAAAATACGATTTCTGCTCAGCATGCAGCATCAGAGAGTGGCACACAGTTTCTACTACTTGACACAGGAGCTCAACTGGTATCACAGTAGTCGTGAGTTTGCTCAGAATCTGAGCAAAGTGGTTGGTTGGGAATGTCTTGACACTTATAGATAGCGTGAAGGCAGCCACTCACTAAAATCACGTTTGGACAGCACTCAGAATCTGGTTCTGTGTCTCCCTTCTACGGTAACAATACTTTGCTTGGAAAGGAAGTCTTTCAACACTACCAACAAAAACATGTTTAGAAGTTCTACCTGTCTTATTCTTGCAAAATATTTGCTTTCTTTCTGTTTTCTTTTATATAGTATTTTTAAACAATAACTCATGAATTTTTGCTATTCTACTGCCATGTTTTTCCCCAAAAATTTGATGTGAACCAAGGTTTCCTGTTCTTTCTCACCTTGAATGGATGAGATTTAGGGATGGAGGATGTGTGAAACACAAGCCAGCTGAACTTCTTGCCTTTTCTAAAAGCTGTTTCAGTTCCTGAGAACTGAGAACTGAGTTCCTGAGCACTGAAAGACAAACAGTCCTTCAGAGCAGGGTATGTTTGTCTTATTTTGGTACAAAAGCGAACTTTTGTGTCTAAGAAGGAATGTATCAAAGCAACTCAGAAAGTGCTTTCTGCAGCCAGATAGGATTCATAAATCAGACTGATGAGAGATACTGCAATAGGCCATATTGTACACAAATCATGTTTTTTGTGATGCAATAGATCCATATTTTTAAATAAATCTTTTAAAAGGAATTTTGAAAACTGTACCACTTTTATTCAGCCATATGGGTCAACGATAGTCTCCCCTTCATCTGCCCTCACTTTGAGAGTAAGACAGAAGGAATTTCTCTTATTTTATAGGCTACTTATAGATGAAGTCATTTTTACAGAAGGCTTTGATGGAGAATTTTAAAGATTTTCTGCAGGGAGTTTTTTTATTAAAACACAATTCTGTAGGGAAGGGGATTAGAGTGAAACGAATGTCATTTGGCTGATTAAAGCTACAGTAGACATCATTTGAAACTCCTAAATTGTCTCCGAAGCTTTGCACTATCTTTGCTGTTGTGGTAAAGGTAAGATCAGCTTTTCAAAAAGTGATGTAGAAGAACATCATGAAGGAGGAAGCAGATCATGACAAATGCAAAAGATTGGGATTATTGGACAAAACTATACTGAAAACTGTAGACTATATCATTCCTTATAAAGCTTGAGTGCTGCTAAGGGGGTAGTGATTGCTGAGGTTACAAGAGGTTGCACCCACCTTCAGGAAAGAGGAAGACAGATTGCTTTAACAGAAGAGGTTTGGAGGCGTCAGGTTTCCTGTAGCTTTTGGAAAATAAGGACTGTGAACTATCCACTCAGGTAAGCTTCATTAGCGGGACTACAGTTCACACACTGCAGTGACCCTATACCTGCTCTAATTTATGCCAGAGCTGGTTGGGTCATGTGAGATTAACTGTCAGTCACTACTTGTGCTGTTGAAATCCCCCAACCAGTTACAGTACTACATTTGCAAATAGGCAACTAGTGCTTCTAGGCCTGGAGAGAAATACAGGACAACTTGAGGAAGACAACTTGAGGTTGACAGAGAGAATAACTGCTGTGGAGGTGTTGTCCCAGCTCTTCCTTCACCTAGAAAAGTATTATCTGATATGGCCAAATGCTACATGAGGAAGGTGTGGTCTCGTGTTCAGGCTTGCACGTCAGGTGGTGCAAGAGGAAAGAGTAGAAAAGATGCTGGAGGTGAGTTTTCAGATTGAATTCCCAGTGTCTGGAGAAGTGTAATCACAGGGTGCACCTAGTGCCTGCCTCTGTGGGACCCATGCCACACTCCCCTGCATGCCATGGTTATATAGATAAGAGTGAGAAGTCAGGAAGTTTGCTGCTTACCCTGGAAGATAGGTTGTTAACTTGTTCACAGGAAAACGTGAAGGTATAAACATCATTGAATCTAGGGAACTGAGAAAGCTTGTGCTGTCAGAGCTGAAATGACTTAGAGGCCCTTGCTAGCAGAAGCTGGTGGAAACCTTCTTCGGTCACAGGAGTTGTTCTTGATCAAATGCCAAAGGAATCAAACCTGACTCGCTTTGTCAACTAGTATATTTTTGATCACATGGGGACAATCAGTCTGCAGCTGAAAGTTTAATCAAAGCAATGAAATTTGACTACCTGCTAAAACCTATGAGATCAAGATGACTTTCCTAGAAATAGGATGCCATTAAACATCATCATCACTGTCAACATTGACCCTTTAGAAATCTTCCCAGTTTCAGCATTATCAGTTTAAATTAACAGTAATGGTTTGTTTAGGATACCTGTCTGGATTGAGTAACCTTTGATTGACAACACACGCACCATTTTACATAATGCAGTTTTCTGAAGTTTTATTAAAGAGATTATAATTCACATGAAGCATATGTTTTTCACAAGGACAGTTAGAGTTATTGTGTTGGGAAAAATTTTGCAATGTCCTTCTTTTTTCCTTGACAGGCTTAATAAATTCAGTGGAAGCCATGCTAGAACTCAAAATTAGGATAAGAAGCATTAGAAACCCAGGCAAATACAGAACAGAGTATGCAATTATTTCTTTCATGATGTACTTCATGTAAGCATAAGTTAGGAACTCAGCACCATGCCAGCCAGCCATCTTACATATTCCCCTAAATGCTGTTTTCTGCACTGAGCTCACCTCTGTACACACCACCCCTCTTTCATCCTCAACATAGGATACTGCTGCCAAACTCTGTTTTTAAACAAACATCTTACACAGATGTTGGGAGTGAGTTCTACTTGCCAATGCTGACTAATACATCCACATTTTTTTCCATTCCTCTCTTATTTGACACATGGCTAATAGGACCTCTGAGGTCCCTTCTACTTCTTGGCCGGTGTTTGTGTCTCGTACAATAGACTGCCAAGTCTATTTATGGGCTTCAGTGCACCCCAGTGCAAAAGCCTCATGTGATTTTTTGCATTGTATTTGTGCTTCACCCTGTAATAAAATTGTTTACCGAACTAGGATCTTGTGAGACCAGCTTTGCAGAGATAATGCTTTTATCTATAACACGATAGCAGACAATCTCTTTCAAGGTGTAGAAACACTGATCATAGAAATACGAACTTGAACATTTCTGTTATAGTAACTTCCAGTTGCTTTACTTCACATATAAGTGCTTCAATCAGTAGAAGTACTATATAACAAAAGATGACTTTTAGCATACATATGCAAATAAATGGTTTCTAGCCATGCAATTTACATTAAGATCAATGAGTTCAGCAGTTAAGTCACCTTGCAACTCAAAGTTCACTTGAGTGGTTCTGGATTTAGAAGTTTATAGCTAAGAGTATTAACGGCAAAAAAGATCTTCCACTTTAAGTGACCTCCTGTCGGGTTCAAGAGTGCAATTAATCCAGTCATATAAAAACTTAGACACTTTTGTCTTCAATGTCTCTTGCCTGAAAAAGAAGGGAGAGAAAGAGTGCCAGTAAAAGGGAGTTTGTCTTCTTGGTCAGTAAAAAAAACAACGAAAACCAACCAAAAATGAAAACACAATGATGTTAAAAAGATTGTCTTTCGATATGATCAACTTACCTTTTAACATACTTATTTTGAAGCTGTCAGATGGAAGTTATCCTCAGAACAATATTTGTGTTTGTAACTCTGTTCAGAATTTTGCTTTTGTCAGCTAGAAGTTATCAAAGTGTATCATCACCCCCACCCCATCCCTGTACATGTGATACAGCTAAAGCCTATTTCTGACAGCCACGGTCACCAGCAAGAGCACAAGGACATCTGATGCCTCCCCAGGAGCAGACAGCAGAGAACTGTCCAGAGAACTGGACTGAAGCCACAAACAGGTCCAGACAAAATATGATGAAATTTATCTTGTTTTCCTTCCCTTCTAAACATGCCAAACACTGGTCTTTAACTCAGATCAAAGCCTTATCCTCTGAAATAACCACATGGAAGTGGAAGCCATGATGGGGATACTCAACCATTTGTGTGTGGCATGGTATTTTAGTCCTTCACTAATTCCATTTGCAATGGCTGGAGTCATTGCCTTCAATTCAGTAGGATGAAAACATGGAAAAGGGATGCTGCATGAGTTTATCAAGGACAGTAGAACAAAATTACAGTAATTAAGAGCCACTAATGAAAGAACAAAATGTAAAACTAATGACAGGCTAAAGCAGAAAGGCAGGTTGAAAACATTTCCACAGTCTGAGATGAGCTGACAGCTGTGACAAAGTGAGAGGGGAAAGAGGAAACCTGTTAATGAGCACAGCTCCCTGCTCTGTCAAGAGTCCCATCTTTGTCTTGTCTCCCACACATTTTCCATTCTTTGTAAAGTGAAGGAACAGCAGAAATAATGCAGCGTAGCATATCGTCATTTTGTTGTACTTCTAGACCACTGCAAGCAACCAGAAATTCTGATGGGTTTTTGTTGTGAAACTTGGTGGACTGTGGTGCTCATCTTTGTCTGCATGAACCAGTGACTTTCCCCCAGCTTTCTCATTACTTTTTCAGTGTTTTCTGAAGGCAGTGAAAACGTTGTTGCATTCAATTGCTGGTTAGTTTTAAGATAACAAAAACATGAAATCCTTTATTTTAGCACTGAAGTTAACTCTTTGTTGAGAATCTGACCACATAAAAATGAGGGAGCTCTTTTCTTGTGACTCATGGAAAGCTTTTCTTTTCTAAAAAATTCTGTATCTGTGTCAAGAGATGTGCATGCTGTGGCCCTACTAAGAGACATTCAAGTTTGGGAGGAGTATGTCTGGAAGGTAATGATACAGTATTGAGATTTGAATCAGGCACCTAGACCAAGTGAAGCAGAGCTAATTTCTATTGAAGTCAGTGGTCTTCAATATTTATTTTAGGTTTGATTGCTCATGCCAGCAGCACCTGTGCCCTCTACTCCATCCTGTATGCCTCAATGCTTTATCAGTCTTTTCAGCATTCATTTAAACCAGTGGGGAAGGCTATTAAAAAGTGACTAGCAATGAAAAGGTTTTCTAATTCTGTTATTTTTACATCCCTTCTTAGGTATTAGAATACCTCAAGCGATTAGTATAAGCCAGGGCAGCTCCAGCTGAAGTCTTGATATCAAGGTGAGAATCTCGGTGTATATTGTTCCATTTGATTTTAAATTTTTCTTCTCCCCTTCTTGAGATAAATCGTTCTTAAAATCAGTTTTTTATTCCTGGGCCATCAAAGAATATGTTTTCTGCCTCTTAAATACACCCTTGGCATTCCTCTGATTGTTTCACTGGATGACAGTTTACAAGCTTTTACTTCTCCATATAGAGCGTTGCAGTTTGCTGTTGGGCAAATAAAACATTTTAATAGCTAGTGAGATAAGCATAAGTTGAAGAATAATTGCTGTCTGCTTTCCAAACCACATTGCTGAATTCTACCTGCAATACATATCCATAAAATATTTTCACTTCATATTTACAATCTTTCATGGATTTCAGATCAGAATTAATTTGTATTTGAGAGTCCTGTTTGGATTTAAATACCTTTTATGAATATATATATATTTAAATATTTTCATTATAAAATATATGAATTGTTATTAATTCTTTTTTCTCCAGAGGAAAGTATACCAAAATGTCTATTTTTAACATGAAGATTGTCAGAGTTGCCATAGTAATTATTGCTAGCATTTTTAGTGTTCTCATATTTTCCTTCAATTTTACAGCCTCTGTGTTTTCAAGAAATGACTTCTGGAAAGAAATGTGATTACAGCATCACAGTGTCAGTTGGCTGACAGTGTCTGATAGCATTTGCTATAGATGCAAAACAGTCCCTCAGAAGGGTAAGGGTGGACACCTACAGCATAGGCTTTCTGTGACCACTTTTTAACTACTTCTGAATTTATGCTTGTGCCTAAGCTGGTCCTAAGTGGTAACAGTGTGTCATATTTTCACCACAGAGTAGGAATTACCACACTGCTTCAGGCCTGTAGCATTTTCAGTATAGTACCTTGGCTGACTTTCCTGAGGGAAGGGTTCAAATCTCCTTGTAATGGGAACTAAGGAAAAAATAGAGACATACTTGTCTCTTTCAAGTTTGGAATATCTTGGCAAATCCTTACAGTCTGACAAATATAAAGTTATCTTTTTTGATTTGGGGGATCTGACCATAATTACATTAGAGCCTTTGAATAGGTAATTTTCCAGTTAATAAGAACTCAAAAAAGGGTGTCAAGAGCATTAATTTGCAAAGTAAATCTAACCCTGCTCTCTTCTACTTTGACAGGAATGCTATGAGGAAACCTATGCAATTGTTTCATTATGGAACAGTGCATTTAGCAGTCAGCACATATGGAGGGTCTGGGGAAAATGCAGTATTTCCACATGAAAGATTAAAACACATAGCTTGACCTGGGAAGGAGAAAGGATGGCAGAAGTATGTGCTTCCAGAGTTGCCCTTGTTGCTGGTCCACAGTCCCTCCTCGTTTTAAGAAAAATGGCTTGAAGAGGATTAGCCCTCCTTTGTAGAACTAGAAAAACATTCATAGCTCATCTTGTACACCTTTCACTATTGCACTACCAAATGCTAGATTTCCTGCAGACAAAATATAACAACAAAGACTTTTGGGATGCCCAACATGCAGTGCATAGTCTTACTGAACTCAGTGATGGTCACATTTCTAAACAACACTGGGGTCCTTTTTAGGTCTCAAGAAGAACTAGATAATGTGACTTTAAAAACATACTAATACTTTTAACACTTGAAAGCCCAGGTTAAGTAATTCTGGGAGTAATCCATCTGCTCTATTATTGTTGACAGAAAAAGGAACTAAGGATAATACTGTCCAACAGCCTCATTACTGTCACTGAATTTGGTCTCTTCCATTTCTCAAGTTCAACATCGTCTACAGTCTTTTAGCCCTTACAGACATGTCGGACATCTTCAGTGTCTTGTCATTCCCTAGAAAACTGCTGAAATTTTGTAAACTCTTATCCTTCCTTGACTTAGTGAGGTTTTTTACTTAGATGGATCTGCTTAAACTGCTCTCTGTCAAAGCAGAATTACTTATAAAGATTAAAGTGCAGATCGCAATAGAGCTACTAGTTTATATGAAGTGACCTAAAGTTTAGATTCTTATCAAAGCTCTTTCATTGGGAAATTGGTCAGAAAATATCTCCAAGACCAGGCTTTACCCTAAAAGACTTAAAATTACTGGGCAGGAAGTGTTGTGGCATCATATTATCTTGCTAGATTCCATTATCTTAATGTCTCTGAAATCATGTATATGAAAATGGACATAATTCACAGAGACTGAAAGAAATTATTTAGAACCACCAGTAGAAGCAAAGATAATAATTCACTACAAAAATTAGGTGCAATCAGAACATCCTGTAACCACATCCTATATCACTGTCTGAGAAGATCCTAAATTAGTTCTAGCACTAATTCTCAAAAGTAGGCAATAAAAAAAAGGCTAAATAAAGGATATAACCTCACAGATGTGTTTATATTGCTTGAAACTAATTATTTTTCTATTGCTGCTTCATAGAAAACAATGTATAACTGGAGAAACAACAGATGAACATCCATTTCATTATCTTATAGTGATCTCTGTTTACAAATGAAGAATGTATGTTAATTCTTTTACACTGAGAAAAAGGTATGTGATCCTTCTTCTCATATATCACATCAGTTACATCATATGTAACGTTTGCAAATCCTAAGCCTCTCAGAAGCAAGTTCATACTTGTGGTTTAAAATAACTTCCATATAATGTTTCAAGTAGAATGCTACCAATTGTCTGGCAAAGAGCAGATCCTGATTTCCCTGATGGTGTAGAATTCACAAAGGAAAGCACTTAATAATAAATGCTCTGGGACAGACAGGGAAGATCTGTGCTTATGATGTTTAAAGTTTAAGAGTAAATTTTCATGGTAGATTTTCCTACACAAACTCTCACCACCTACAGGTGAAACATGAGGTACTCCAGGTGTGGTTTCCTCAGCACCAGAACTGTCTGAGGACCCAAAACCAAGGTGGCACTAGCATGTGCTTCCCTTTTTAACACAACCCTACAACAGTCATATGGAAGTGGGATCTGCTGTCCTTTCTCCGGCACCCTTTTAAGTCTTTTCCATTGGTTAATTTGTGATTACTTTCTATATAAGGAAACACAGTAAAGTGTGAAATAGTTAGAGGTATGTGATGGACAGAAAGCTGTTGCATTGACTGCTGGTGGTCTCATATTTAGGTCCATAAGACCTCTTAAGCTCACAGCCAAGTCTGACTGCTGCATTTCTTTTTATGTATAAGGCTACTTCTGTAAGTTTCTCCAGATAGCATGTTTCTGAGCCATTTGGCTTATGCTCCCCTGCTTTTCAGCATTACTACAATGTTACATTTGCCCAGAAATGCGTTTTCTGATTACTGATTTATTTTTCATTAGATGTGACACGCATTGGTTTCCTTGTGTGCAAATTTTCTTGTGCTATAATTAAGAGGGATGGAAATGGGAAAAAAAGAAGAGAATGTTTGCCAATGTCTGCTCTCAGTTAACAGAAGAGCTGGACCTGAAGCAATGCCTCCTATGTTTTGTCATTGTAGTTGTTAAGATCTTTCGATTAATGACCCAATCTCGTTTCAAAATACCAGGATGTACAATACTATAAATAAACTATATTAAAGCCATATTTTGGAAAATAAAAGCCCCAGATAAAAACGTGCCACCTCAAAGTAATATAACAATATCTTGATGACAATGATTTTAAAATTGTATGTTTACATTGTTTGAGTTCTTTACACTAGTATAACATCAGATGTAAAACTCCACCCACACAAAATTATATAAATGCTATGCCTCAGTTGCTGGCTGTATCTTTACAATCAGGAGACATCATCAAAGTTTTAAAGAAAATATATTATCAAACCACAGGCTTATTTCTATAATTGAATTAGCAATTTGTAGTAAATTTCAGTCCCCAAAGATTACATATCTTCCTGTGATTAAATTATGTGTTGCTTTATAAATAATATTTGTCAAATCTACAGACATGGCTTTGGAAGTTTTATGTTTGTGAAAGACCATTGAAGGGAAAATATTTCGACTTCAACTCTACAGAGAATAAAAAATGTTATATTGTTTCTAGGCAAGTACTAATCTGCTTCAATCATTTTGATTTAAAGAGGTAAATGACACCCATTCATCCTGACTGTTTATGCTAGAAGAATAATCATCTGAATATGACAACAAAACCAAAAAATTCTACTTTTTAATGGCATTTTTTGGTGCCATTAGCATGCCGGTAAATGCTAGTCCTTTGAATGCAGCCTGTCAATACTTTTTCTTAAGGAATTCATCACTACATGTGACTTTTCAAGTAAATACAGCAGGAGAAAAACAATAACAACTTGCTCAAAGGCCTCGTGCTGTATGTCAGAAGTACTTTTTTACAGTCATAATGTCTTGCTCCGCAATATATGAAGAACTTTAATCCAGAATGTCATATGCGCATTTGTTAAGAAAAGTCTGATACCTTTATTATTCTGTTACAATATCCTAAGTTCTCATGTCCAACAATGTTCAGTGAGATAAAGCAGTGTAGGCTCCAAGTTACACTGCCGTGAAGTATTGCATCACAGCCAGCACCTGCTGCTGGAGCAAGCAGGCAGGTGAATGTCAGGTGCTCTATAGCCCAATAGCTCTGAAATAACCACTGTGAATATGGAGAGGAGGAGTAACATCAATTCAGAATTCCAGAAGAATCTTTATAATTAAATATTTAGGCTTAAAGATTACAAGTGGCTTAGTTCAGATTCTATATTGTCTTTGAATCATGCAAAAGATGATGTGGGTTTATGTGACCTTTTTTTTTTTGAGACTGTTGTTTCTTATGTTTTAAAGCATTTTTCTTTCTCAGTGTAAAAGATTCAGTTAAATGGCAGAGGAACTGAATAATTTATAGGTTTATGAAGACAGACATGAAATTCACTGAATAGTCACCAAATTAAAATGGTAAAAGTTCTTTAATATCCCTCAGTTTTAGCATAAGAAGAAATGTGCTAGAAAGGTTATGATTCAAATTTCTGCCAGACTTTTGCAAAGCAGTGTTTCTAAGTACTCTCCAGGTATACTTCTTGACAGTATGAGTAGCTTGAGCCCTTGTGCTTGCAACGGTCTGTCGGGTTTGTATTATTCAAATTGGAAAGTCCTTTGAGGAAGAGCAGCAAATACTGGATGAGTATTCTGCATTTTTGAATGTAGCATCTTAGCAGATTCAGTCCTCATAAAAAAGTCACCATATTTCTATGATTACACATTTGAGGCTGTTTGTATCTATCACTGAGGTTAGAAAAACTAAGGCACTGGCAGAGTAAAATCTGGCCAGCGATATTAGAAATAACAGAAAATGATTTTTCAGGTATGTAAGAGCAGAAAGAAAAATGAGAGGGAATGTGAGACCTCTCTGGAAGGATACAGGTGACCTGGTTATTGAGGACATTGAGAAGGCTGAAGTAGTCAACAACTCTGCCTCAGTCTTCACTGGTAACCACTTGAGACACACCACCCAAATCACGGAGGGTGTTGGCTGGGTCTGGCAGAGTGAAGAACCACGCAGGGTAGGAGCAGATCAGGTCCAGGAACACCCAGAGAACCTGAAGGTGCACAAGTCCATGTGACCTGATGAGATACCTCCACCAGTCCTGAAGGAACTGGTGGCTGAAGTTGCTAGGCCACTGGCCATCGTATTTGAGAGGTCCTGGTAGTCTGGTGAGATTCCCACAGATTGGAAAAGGGGGAACATAATGCCTATCTTTAAAAAAGGAAGAAAGATAACCCAGGGAGCAACAGACCAGTTAGCCTTAACTCTATGCCAGCTAAAATCATGGAACAGATTCTCCTGGCAGCTATACTAAGGGACATGAAAAGCAATGAAGTGGTTGGTAACAGTCAACATGGCTTCACTAGGGGCAAGTCATGCCTGACTAATTTGGTGGCCTTCTGTGACAAAGGTACAGCACTGATTGACATGGAAAAAGCATTATACACTGAGGCCACCTACTGGGTATTGTTGAATTAGCAGAACAAACGGTAAAAGAGCTGGGAAGAGTTAGTTGACAGGAGTCCAAAACAAAAGAAGGGAACTATCTTGCTCTTAACCCCACAAAAACAAGAACAAACTGCCACCCTCACACCTCTAACAAAAAAACTCTGAGAAAAAAAAAAGATATAAAATCTATATTCTGGAAACTCAGAACATCTTTGTCAGCGACATGGACGACGGCACTGAGTGCGCCCTCAGTAAGTTTGCCCACGACCCCAAGCTGTGTGGTACCGTGGACTCACTTGA
>NW_009706359.1:0-15248 GCF_000703405.1 Apaloderma vittatum | reverse complement strand
TCTCAACCCACTCTGTGCCCAGTTTGTCTTTATACCAGGCTTTTCTCAAGTTTTATAAAAACCTTTGCAGCTAAAGGCCAAAGCTAGCAGCACTCGATCTTTCCAAATCTGTGAAGATCTTAATGATGAAAACTTCTCATACTCTTGTGTTGTTTACGTGGTAAAACACATCTGCTTTTCAGTCTTGACTTCCAGATTTTTGTAATAACATATGATCTTTTGGTTCCTTTGTAGGGACTAGAATATTTTTGTAACCTGTGCAATTTCGCCTAATACATCTATTGCAAAGTTTTGGCCAAACTAATCTTAACAAGTTTAAGTTAATACTTCTCAAAGCAGTACAGTTCTTAAGTACTTGCCTTTGTATTTGTATGCTTTTAAATTGGGAACACTAAGTGCCTATTTTCAATTTTAGAATGCAAATAGTATGTGTGGGAGGAGACGGCAAAACATGATTAGAGCTTTAAGCTTCTTGTTGCTTTTCTTGTTGAAATCATCATTGGATGAGACAGCCAGAGCCAGTCCTGCCTCCCTCTAATTGCAGCAGCGCTAAGATTTGCCTGACCTGTCACTCGTCGAAGTCAACTCACTGTGTTGGCAGAAAGCTAGTCAGACAAGAAGAAATAAAGAGTTTTCTGCCAGTTTTAGTGAGATTGTAGAATTGTTCAGGTTGGAAAAGACCTGAAGATCATTGAGTTCAACCATTAACCTAGCAATGCCAAGTCCACCACTGAAACGTGTTGCTGTGAGTTAGGTTACTGAGGGGTGGATGAGTTCCACTGGTGATGTTAAGAGCAGGATCATGATGGGAGGGTAGTACTGTACAAGAAGCTGAGGAGTATAAGGTAATTTCACTTAAGCCACTGCAGAATCACAGAATTGTTGAGGCTGGAAAAGATCTCAGAGGATCATCAAGTCCAGCCTATGGCCCAACACCACCATGTCGGCCAGACCACGGCGCTAAGTGCCACATCCAGCCTCTCCTTAAACCACCTCCAGGGACGGTGACTCCACCACTTCCCTGGGCAGTGCATCCCAGTGCCTGAGCACCCTCTCCCTGAGGAAGTGTTTCCTGAGATCCAACCTAAACCTCCCCTGATGCAGTTTCAGGCCGTGCCCTCTTGTCCTGTCACTGGTTGCCCGGGAGAAGAGCCTGACCCCACCTGACTACATCTGCCCTTTAGGTAGTTGCAGAGAGTGATAAGGTCACCCCTGCGTCTTCTCCTCTTCTCACTCCGAGGTTATATCAATCTCGTGCAGTGTTACCTAGTGTTGCTGTCCTTCACTATGATGTATGCCACTTGTGTGACTTTTAAAAAGGCTTCTGGCAAAATGATTTTTTTTTTTTCGTCCAAATCTTAAAGCAGATATTATCTCCTTATCCTGCCTGTTTTTTATCTGCATAGAAAAGATTTATTACTGACAACTTTTAATCAGTTGGCCTTGAAAAATTGGTATTGAAGGATTAATTTTTAATTTCCAAAACGTCTTAGGATTTTATATGCTGTTTTCTTTCAAAAATTTAAAATAATGCAGAAATCTGATAGCTAAAAATTTTGAGTCTGTATAAATGGCTGATACTAGGTTGTCACTCGTTTTGCATGAATAAGGCTGTGGCTTTTTAAATTTACTTATAGAAATTTATTAGTAAAGTCTTATTAGTATATTAGCATATTTTTATACAATTTTTTTTGTTACTGTGGTTTTTGTACTGTCCATGGAGGTGCAGTACTGTTTACAAAATCACTTTTCATATTGGTTGAATTGAATTGCATTAAGGTCAGTGCTTTCCATTTCCATTATTCACCCTCAACATTTAGAAACTGGACCTGGAACTAGAAATATGTCTAATGTTAGAGTAACTTTAGTATAAAAATTTTATTTTATGCAGCATTTAGTTTAATGAAGGTAGCTTTCTTACCAAATTTGTTTTTGGCTTTATAGCTTGATCCTATACTTGTAAAAATATATGGAAACATTGAATAAAATAGTTAAAATGCTTAAAGAAGGATGAATTTTATTCCTAATAATTACATTCTTTGAAAAGTTTTCACTTAAAGAGCAGTAATTAATTGCATGTTTGAGCTGGAATAGCCACAGAAGCCAATATTCTGCACTGCAGTTAGAATGAATCCTTTTCCCTCTGTTACTTGTCCACTTCCAACAATGTTGGGAGGGGGAAGGAATAAAAATAAAAGACCTTGCATATTAAAACCAGTATATGTTGATTTTCTTTAACATGCAGAGATTCTTTGAGACTCTATAATAAAAGTAACAGTTTAATCAGATGCACTTGTTACTTATATTTTAGAAATTTCCTCGGCCACGATTGCTGATATATATATATATATATATATCCACCATAAGTTACACTGGACTTTTCCACCTTCAGATCTCTTGTGTAGCAACCCAAAGAATGTATGTTTTTGCTGTCCTTTGCCTTGTGCTGTATTGCAGCTTTTAAGAAATTAAAATGTGCATACAAAATGAATATGGAGTTGTATGGCTTAAAAGTTGGCTTTAGCGATGACTTTATAATTTGCTTTTATTCTCTTTTCTGATAGATTCACACATTAGTTGAAAGTCTGAAACTATCAATTTCAGATCAGCAGCTTCCTATGTTTATACGTATAATGCAACTTGGGATTGCTCTTTATTATGGAGAAATAGGCAACTTCAAAGAAGGGGAAGGTGAAGATTTGATTTGCCACACTAAAGATATGTTGGGGAATATCACAGGTAAGTACAGTTTTTACTTTTTAAAAAGAAACGTTAAAAACCTTGGTTTCGTTGCTTTTTCAAGTGCAAATGGCCAAGGCTGGTCATGGCCATGTAGCTCAGCAGTCTGCTGTTTTTGTGAGAGGCCGTTCGTTGTGCTGGGTGAGTGTGCAGTGCTGTAACATCGTCTTCATATTATGTTCTGAAAAGTATTCTGATCGTCCTGGCTAAACTGAGGTTAAGCTTTCATCTTAAAAAGTCTATTTTAGGAGTTGGGATGCAGAAGGCTACCTTGGATTTATCCGTCACTGTTGTGCAACAAGGCACCTGTCTTTAGGCAGTTATGACTTTTTAGTTAGTTCAAATATGGCTGCTGCCTGTTTCAAGTGGTGTGGTTTTACATCTTTCCTTGAAACTTGTTACTGAGAATAGACATACCAGTATTTGTTCTAAACAGCCAAGTCTTACCTTGCAGCATTTTCAAGTAGTTGTCTTATCTCTGCTTTTTATTTTCCTGTAACGTATTGTGTCCTCTACATGATGTTTCATCATAACTTACTGTGACATGATCCGTTGAGGAGTGTCATTTACCTTTGTGTGATGGCTTCCCATCTGTAGCTTTCCAAATATTGCTACAGTTCTGACAGAGATGCTTTCTGAGCTGTGAATCTTTCCCTCTAGCCTCAATTTTATGTGACTTTGGTAGGAGCTACTGACTTTGCTACTGTATTTTTATTTTTTCTAGTTGTATCGTGTCACTTGAGTGTTGAAATTTTATGTTGAGTGAATTGCTAAGAATTTGCAGCAATTAAAAGCAGATGTGTAGGTGATTAACTTATAATAAAATGTAAGGAAAATAAAATTTCTAAGTAGGTATTAGAAATTAGTACTCTCTTGTATGTTCACTTTTATAGAAAATACAGGCAAGGAAGATTCGAGAGTCAAGCAGGCGTATTGACTTACATCATATTATCTTTTTAAATGATTTAATCAGAAGTGTCATGATCTTGAATGTCCAGCCTTGATTCAAATGTTTTTCGAATGTAATAGGCACTAAATGAAAGAGGGAGGATGGACTGTCATTCTTAATTCTGAATTTTCTTGGGTTTATTTTTTTGTAGAGTAGAAGTTAATTTACTTGTCAACAGTGAACTTATTTAGAGATGTGATTTAATGTCCTCAAAATATAGGTTTTGGGTATACTTCCAAGGCTGAATTTGGATCCAGGGGAGTAGGAAAAGATATTTACCACACAGTCAAGAGCATGCTAACTTCTAGAAAAAATTCTTGGAATTATATGTGAAGGTGATGTGGCACTCTTCAGCAATGCTTGTATTTATAGTATTATAACAGTTTGAAACTTTGTATAAGTTAATTGATTTTGTTCTGTTTAAGAAATGTACAATGTTAATTTACAGAAGGTGTTTTTATTTTTATTTTGTCTTGCTGCCTTCTCTGGTTTCAGGGAAATAAATCTGTTGGAAAAATGGCAGCAGTGGAAATTTCTTTGCCAAAATATAGCCTTCAGTGTTGGTTGGCACAGATAACTGTTTCACTGTCATGCCAGATGTAGAATTCTCTGTCATGCTTCTGCTATGTGGAACTGAGCAAATAAATAAGATGTCTGTAAATAGTTCTCCTCCTGTATTTTTTCTAAAGCTCAAATAGTTTTCTGCAATAGAATCCATTTGTCTTCGAAATGTGGAATTTGTTACACAAGATGTATGATCAGGAGGACATAACTAATATTCTGAAAATAGCAATATTAATAATTAGTTAGCATTATAACTACTTATTAATTAATATTAATATCAATATTAACACTAATACTATTATTAGTGTTAATTAATTATTAATTATTATTAACAATATTAATTAAATTTAATATTAATTTTGTTGTGAGCCTTAAAAAACATGTGGCTTTTAGAACAAGCATTAGTGTGCATTTTAGTAACACCTTGCATCTAACCAATGATTTAACTGTACTATTTGCAGGAGAAAGGGTGAAGAGCTTTTTTGTGAAGAGCTGCATTACCATTGCTTTCAGACAGGATTGTCTTTGTAGTTCCTCTCAGTTCACCCAGATGTGACCAAGTTTGCATGCCAGAGATAAATATGATGTATTTAGAGTTGCTTGAACCTTATAGCTGGACTCCTGGAGCTACTAAGGCAAGCAATGACCGTTTAGATGTAGGAAAAGCTTTGAAAGAATAGAGAAATTGTATGAATCAGTATGAGAGCAAATGGGATGGATAGGCAGTGGGGTTCAGATGGGAAGATCTGGGGATTGGAGACAAGGATGAGCTCTCTCATGAGAGGACTGGGGTGAACAGTTGTAATGATGGAAGAGGATGGACGGTAGGATAGGAGAGGTATATACTTTTTTGGGTGGTAAATACAGTTTAAGTGAAGAATGAAAACAAAAGGCATCTGCCTACAAATAGCCTCTTCTGCATCTGGAATGGAGTTTGAGATTCTTATGTCTAAATGCGAGTAAAATCTTTGGCCATGCATCTCTTGTGCTTATTTCAAATGTCTATCCTTGGGAAGGTTGAATTGCATTGCCATCTGTAAATCTCATTTGCATTCTGTTTTTGAACAGCTGTGAATGGTGACTTCCTATAAAATAGCCATCATTAAAAGAAATAATATGTAACTTCACACTGATGTGCACAAAAGTTGTCAGAATGGCCAGAAATTAGACTAAGGTTGCAATGACAAGAACTGCCAAGGAGGAAATTGGTAATTTCCAACGCAATTTTTGTTCAGCTACACTCAAACATTGTCATTGTACTTAAATATATGATCATATCTATTTGACAGAATTATCTCCTTCAGGACACAAAACCTACAGTAATTTTTGTGTGGCCAAGATTGAGCTGTAGAAACAATTCTAGAAAACCATTTCTATCTTTACTGCAAAATGTTTTGCCATATATAGGCTAAACCTGTTGCCAACTGTTTTCTTTTATACGATTTATGTTTGCTTCCTGCATAGTTTAGTATATATGTAGGCATGTGTACACACATGCGCACATGCATGTACACACACAGATAGAAAACTTTTAAATATCTGATGATTTCTTTTCCTCTCACTTTCCTGGCATTTAAGCAGGTTCACCAAACTGACGTTTTACTTTTTTGTTAGTTCTGAATTCGTGTACTGTCTGTGTCTGAGAAGAAAACAAAACAAAAACCAGCCACAACACTTTCTTAGCACTTCATGGTGCATTTGTCACTGCAGATTTGAACTTTTCTGAGGAAACTTTGAATGTGCTATTTTCAGGAAAAAACATGTAATCGAGTACAATAATGAATGACATGTATTATCTGCTGAGCTATATTTGCTGCATTGATTTTCCAAGATTAACACTTCTTGAAATCCAAGACTAATTCCACTGAACTTGTGCCTAAATTCCTTACAGTTTAATAATGTACAGGCCTCCTTTATAGATTGTGCTTTTATAACTCTTCAAAATCTGAAAGTGAATCTGAAGATTCATTAACCAGTTAAATCCAGTATTTATGAATAAGCAGTCCCCACTCTTTCAGTTTAAAGAATTGACTGGATCAAGTTGTCACTAATTCTTAGTCTTTTGGATGAAACTTACATTTGTTATGTCATTGTTGACAAAATAAAATCCATCACCTACCTGTGTCAAAGAATATTCCAGTGGCAGTTTGTTTGTTCTTGTGTACCCAAATGTAGGAGCAAGAGCATGAGATTTGGTGGTAGCGTAACCGATGTCATGAACATATATTTTGCTGCCTGAGTAAAGGCTGCTCAAATTCTGGTAAGCTGGAAGCATTCGGAATACACAGTGTAGTGGTTTGACTGTAGCTGGTGGCCAAGTGCACACCATACCTGCTCTGTCACTCCCGCCTCTGAGCTGGATGGGGGGAGGAAAATATAAGGGCCCATGGTTTGAGATAAGGAGAGGGAGATCACTCACAGTTACTGTTCTGGGCAAACCAGACTTGATTTTAGGGAAATTAACTAAATTTATTAACAGTCAAATTGGAGCAATGAGAA
This sequence comes from Apaloderma vittatum, assembly GCF_000703405.1. NCBI lineage: Eukaryota > Metazoa > Chordata > Aves > Trogoniformes > Trogonidae > Apaloderma > Apaloderma vittatum. The sequence goes on along the minus strand of NW_009706359.1, from coordinate 8,497 downwards.
ATAAAAGCAGATCTTAAGCATAACACCTTCCCCCAGCCCTCCCTTCTTTCCAGGCTTAACATCACTCCCAATTTATCAATCTCCTCCTTCTGAGTGGTACAGGAGGATGGGGAATGGGGTTTGCGGTCAGTTCCTCAGGTGTTGTCTCCACTGCTCCTTCTTCCTCCAGAGGAGGACTCTTCACTCTTCTGCTGGGCCATTGTGGGGTCCCTCTCACAGGAGATGATCTTCACACACTTTCTCCAACGTGAGTCCTCTCATGAGAGACAGTTCTTGACAAACTGTCCCAGCACGAGTTCTCTCCATGGGGTGCGATCCTTCAGGGGGAAACTGCTCCAACAGGAGTCACACATGGGGTCATAAAGTCCTGTTAGCAAACCTGCTCCAGAGTGCCCTCCTCTCTTCACGGCCTACAGGTTTTGGCAGGAGCCTGCTCCAGCACAGGCTTCCCTGGGGTCACAGCCCCCTTCAGGTATCCACCTGCTCCAGCAGAGGTTCCTTCATGGGCTGCAGATGGACATCTACATCCCCATCACCTCTGTGAGCTGCAGGGGGACAGCCTGCTCCACGGTGGCCTTCCCCGCGGCTCAGGGGAATCTCTGCTCTGGCACCTGGAGCACATCCTCCTCTCCTTCTTCATTGACCTTGGTATCTTGCACATATTCTCCCTCTCCCAGTTGTTGGGTGGTGCAGTTCTTTTCACGCACTTCTCAAATACGTTATCACAGAGGTATTTCCATCATCACTGATGGGCTCAGCCTTGGCCAGCAGTGGATCTGTCTTTGGAGCCGGCTGGCATTGGCTCTACCAGGCCTAGGGGAAGCTTCTAGCAGCTTCTTGCAGAAGCCACCCTTACAGCCCTCGTGCTACCAAAATCTGGCCAGGCAAGCCCAATACACACAGGCAGAATTATAGGTCAGAAATACAGGTAGAAACTCGCTTTAGTTGAGTACATAAATTCACTTAGTACTGTATGCATGCTGCAACCTTGCTTCTGCTCAGGACTGGGCATGACTTTTGCTTCTGAGGAGTTGAAAACTGCCTGAATTGTTGGCTTGGATGTCTGACTACTGGTAGTGTGAAGGAGGAAATGGATGTATTTCAGTGCAGACAGAAAAGGCAGAACCAGCAGCTGTAGTTGTGGCGAGCTAGGACTTGACAATAAACTTTTGGTTTGTGGTGAAAAAAAAATGGCTAACGTAGCTAGAAATGAAGATGATTTAGGTATGAAAGAGAACAAGAAGCCAGGATGCAAGGGAGAACTGGAATTTAGTTAGATGAGATTGCTGAGGTTGATGATCTAAGGCTGAAGTATTAGAGCTGGTTAAGTAAGGAATGTTCTGAGAGGTTTGAAGAATAGAAAAACACCTCAAGCAGAAGAAGTCTTGCATTCTCTGGGCAAAGAAATATGAACAGTGGACTAGAAAAGCTGCATGGCTGAGGGAGGGGTGCAGGGCAGGCAGCTGAGAGGGTTCTGCGTGACGATGTTAGGAGATGTTGTGCAAGAACCTTGGTACAGCTGTGAGAAGCTGGAGTCATGAGCTGTGTAAGCTACTGAGCTTCCAAGAGTGGTTTTAACAGTTTTGATCCCTGATGTTGCCTCCTCTGGTTGCCTTGAAACTGTGTATTGTGAAAGTCTGTTTTAATTTTTTTTTTCTTTCATGAAATGAAATCCAATGCAGACTTGATTCCAGCATATGAAGCATGTTTCTCAGGTGTAAAATGGCAGTAACAGTACCTTTCTATCCCAAAGGAATATTGTGATTTTTTTCCTAGTGTTTGTAAAGCACACTGACCTCGTTGTGATCTTTACTCATAAAAAAACCTAAATGAAAATAAATGTAGCCTTTGTGAATGTGAGTAGGTAGTGCTTTTACAAGACTAAGCAGAATAAAATGTTGTATACATCCTATAAAAAATTTTTTTAATGGGCTGATTTAATGCTCCTGATGGGAAAGTTGGTGATACAAACAGTAGTATGGAGAATTTTTTGGGATACTAGTGGAACAAAAAGCAGATCAAGATCATAGAATCATAGAATGGCCTAGGCTGGAAGGGACCTTAGAGATTTAATCCAGCCTTGCTGTCGTGGGCAGGGACGCCTCTCAACTAGATCAGGCAACACAACATAGTAAGTTTAAGATATTGCCAGCTTTAGGCTGAATATAAGACTTGAGTTGACTGGGAAACCAGTTGCAAGTAATTTGTGACAGCAAGAACTTCTAGGTGAGCATTAGTATCCTCATGAGAGACAGTAAAAAAAACCCCACTTGTAATTCATATTCCAACAGATTGTAAAGATGCAGCTTAGACACTTGCAGAATGGGGCTTGTGGCGTCAATGCGTTGTTCTCTAAGAGCCAACGAGACAATGAGTAACTTTGTTGTAGGCATCTGCAGTAGCGCTTTGTAACTGGTTGGTGGGATCCAGTATGTGGAGGATGGAGATACTGTGTGAGGATGGCCAGATTTCATTGGTTTAGAATACATGTCCCGGTACATAGAATTACATCACTTAAATGATCAGCAGATAAAATGAGTAGCAAATTAAAATGAGTAAAGATTACATCTTCCCAAATTGTCAAGTTCCTAAGTTGGGGAGGTTAATTTGGTTTATGTTATATATTCTTGGGAACTATAGTCCTTGGGAACTATAACCTTTTTGTGGAGAGCTAGAATTTTTTTTAATGTCTTTTAAATGTCTATTTTATATTGTCTTCCCATTTTTCTTTTCTTGAAAAACATTAATACTCCTTAAGTTTAGGCCCCAAAAAATCTGATTAGGTGATTGAAAGGCATGAGTCACCGGTTGACTTTTGTTTTTACTTACTACATAAAAGCTTAAGTATCAGGTGAGTTTTTTGACTACTGATTTTAAAAAGTGGTTTAATGTAGGTGGCAGAATGCAAGCAATTCTTTTTTGTGCTCCTGGTGAGCAAAGTGTATTTCCAATTGATCTGCTTGAACTCGTATGTGGGATATCAGACAAACGCTTTTTGACTTGGTGTTGCCAGACAACTAACACCTTCTTCTCTTTGTTGGATATCTACACTTAAATCCGCTTTGAGATTAATTGCCTTGTGATTTGTACCTGAACCCTGAGGCACTTGCCTTCTTGTTGTGATATTTCACATTATTTATTGTCCTTTGCTATTAAAACAGAAAATAGATCTCCTACCTCTTGTGCTTGAAAATCACTGCCACTTATTTTGTATCTCACCCTTAACTAACTTAAACATCTGTTCCTAATTTTATTGAGGTTGGGATATTGTTTAAATAATTGGAGTTTAAAAATCATCTATTAGCAACCCCAAGTAATATCACGGGGAGCACTTTAGAGTATTCATTGATGTTATTTCAGCAATTCAGAATTGTTGTGGTATCATTATTCGGAGTTTTCTTAATTTGGAAAGTGATTCGTTTTCTCTCTCCTTATCCATCAGTTCTTCTCTAGGGTGGTTTCAATGTACAGTAAAACAAGACAGGGAGATTTAGAGTAGAAGCTTGGGGAAGTTTGAATGGAGAGGTATGTATGTATGTGAAAAAGCAGATTCTCTGCAGTTGAACCTAAACCTTTTGTATGTTACAGTCACATTCCATATCCAGTGGACTGTGCAACTCAGGAATAAAATGGAGTTATGATTTCTTCCCTTGATTTATGTTTGTAAGGTGGGGGGACATTCTGGTCTAGTAGGATCCAGAGATTTCAGTTTAAGGAAGGTGTTCTTGATGCACAAATAGGAAGAAACTTGATATTTTACGATACTGATTCCTGGCTACCTGAATCTCCTGTAGCATATTGTCTTGTATAAAAGAAGTGTGATACTTCTTAATCATGTAAAAGTACTGTCATTGGAGTGTGTCACTTTATAGTACTGTAATTCATGCTGTGATTATGATGGCATCAGTTATTCAACTAGAAGGTGTTGGAGGTACATTTGTTTTTAAAAGGAGATGCAGAATACTTTTCAGACTAGTTTGATACATAGATTTTGGTTTCTGCTCGTCTTTGCGCGTAAGTGGAAATGATTCTATCTCCTTCATTGGTATTGCTGTGTTAGTGTAATAGATCATGAGCTGCTGTTTTTTGATATGTACTGTGAAGTAAAACTAGTTAGACATCAACCATTTAAGCTACTGGCATAGTAAGTATTACGAGTTAACTTCTGGCAGTCAGTTTATTGTCTTTCTATGGTATATGTACAAAATTAACACCTTGTTCTGAATAAAATTCGGTTTGGCAACACAGCAACTAAATAGCATAAACGTTGGGGGAGGACCTTTTACAAATGCTGAACTTTTTTTCTGTTTGATAGTAGTTTCTTTGCATTCCTTATGTAATAAACACAAGCACAGCAAAGTAATACAGGAAATATTTATTACTATGAAAGCATGTGTGTTATTGCATTTGAGATTCTCCAAGGACAGTTCATGCTACAAGGACAAATTTAAAGGCTATTGCACTCTGAAGGTCAACACCAAAACTATTACCAGCCAGATAACTTTTGTTCCTTGAAAATTTATTTTTAACATGATTTATTCCATCAGTTTTGTATTCATAATTAATGTTAATGTCTTTAGCTTGTAGCAGGAAAAAATGGATGAGGAAATGAATTTTATTAACTACATTATATGGTGATACAGGAATGAACATCTACAACTGTGTTCTTGAAGTACTTACAAAGTTTCGTTTATTTAGTTTCATGGTTGATTCAACCAGATGAAAATTTTTGCTGTTGCCATCAGGAATGGTAACGAATTCCCCCTGTCTTGCCCTAGTACCGGCACTTCTATTTAGGTAGCTACAGGCTAAGCTGAATCAGACTTACCTGGCTGACAACTAGTACAGGCAGAAAAATAAATAAATACAAAACAATTTTCTACTGGGTTAGTTTTGGACTGACAGTGATAGATACCAGTTTCCAGACTTTTATGAATAAGTCTCTCAAACCCTTTGAAAGGAAGTACATTTCTCAAGATAAAACTTGGTTGGGACATGGAGAAAATGAGCTGCAGTCACACTGCAGTCTTGATATTTGTGTAGAAAGTGTTCCTCAACTGGAATCACTGCTCTATGCTATAAAGGAGACCTTATTGTGGCCTTCCAGTATCTGAAGGGTGCCTACAAGAAAGCTGATGAGGGACTTTTTAGGATGTCAGGTAGTGGTAGGACTAGAAGAAATGGGTATAAACTAGAGTTGGATCGATTCAGATTGGACGTTAGGAAGAACTTCTTCCCCATGAGGGTGGTGAGACACTGGCACAGGTTGCCCAGAGAGGGGCTGGAAGCCCCATCCCTGGAAGTTTTTAAGGCCAGGCTGGATGGGGCTCTGGGGAGCCTGATCTAGTGGGGGATGTCCCTGCTCGTGGTGGGGGGGTTTGAACTAGACGATCTTTAAGGTCTCTTCCAACCTTGACAATTCTGTGACCCTAAAGCAGTGTGATCTTGCTGTGGGTGGCTAGCAAAAGTAGATCTAGAAAACCAATGAGTAAGAGCATTAACAAACTTACGTATGTAAAACTTAGGTGATTTATCATTGTATTTCACTCTCCTGTATGTTTGCAATTGATACAGTGGTTAGTGGAGTTAGTGCAGCCAAAGAGCCTTTGTGTTTCCAAAGTGCATACTTCCCTTCACACTTGTTATAAAGGAATTTATCCTTTGAAGCGTTCGGAGGATTTTGTGGGTTGCTTACTAGGCTGATACACATTAGTTCTAAAATTTGACTGTTGATTGCTGTAGTAATGGATGTAATAGGTTTAATTAATGACAGCAGATGGGTGTATCTTCCTCTTTTTCTGTCTTGTCTCTGACAGTATATGGATATCACCATTTAAGCCTAGCTACTCTTCTCTCTTATTTAATGGCTTCCAAAATGTTAATAAATATTATAAACCAAACTTATTTGGCATCTTTTATTGTTGTCTCCATGTGTACAGACACTGCAGCAAAAGGGATGCAACATGATGGCTGGATTTTTTGGCTCTGTAGACCAAATATTATGTACGACCCAGGTCCTATACCTCCACATTTTTTTCTCTTTTTTTTTTTGGCAGCCCTTCCACCATTTCTTCTGTGCTTGCCAAAAACAGTCTGGGCTAAAGTACATGAGTCATGCTCCATATCAATTCTTTTTCCTTCTACATCTGACAGTTTTGCCTCTTGACCATTTCCAAGGCTTTTTGTGCACCTCTTCTGTATTTCCTGTGTTTCAAGATTTACATTTGGATTGAAATCTGATCCCTGACACTGTTTTGCAAAAAGAGCAGGAGGGAAACTGGGTTGTTCTGGTGGGAGGTGCAGTCCTCACCCCTAAGCATTTGCAGAGCATTTTCAGGAGTGTTTTTTCTTATGCTTTTCTCCTATTATGCAAGTGTATAAACAATTAGTTTAAAAGGCTCAAGTCTAATTAGACTATAATCTCTAACACTTGTAAGGATGGGATTTCTTAGCTTAAAAATAAGTAAATAGAGAAGGAATATTGCTATTTCTGTTCTCAGTTAAATAATACATTCAGTATTGTTCCCATGTGGAAACAGTGCTGCATCCTATATTACCTGTGGTAATTCTGAAGTAGTTGATACCCCTTGGGAGTGCTGTAAGAGCGGTGATGAAGCTGGTTGGATGAAGTTAATTGTACACTTTGTACATGCACAGTGTTACTGCTTTGGATTGTGAATCTTGGACTTGCATGTTTGTGGAAATCCTTGTTTTGTTCTGTATGCTATCTAATGTTTTTTTTTCACAAAAGACATATGTTTGGGGTTTTTGACTCACAGGTAGCTTAACAGCTGTTTTGAGCATAGATTAACCTGTGTCATTGAATACTTGAAAAGCTGACTTCTCAACAGAGGAGGTTTTCAACCTTAATTTTTGGATCTGCTGTGCATACGTTTTCTTTATTACAGCTTTTGCAATTGCAGTATTTTTTAATTTCATTTTAAAATTGAAAACTACAAGATTGTAATATGTCCTTATTTAGTAGGGCTTAATTTGGAAGAAGTCTTGAAAGCATGTGGTATAGATGACATTCTGTTCTTGCTCCAAATGTATGATAATAAAATTGTTGCAAAGAACCGTTGGTTTTTTTTTTGTTGAGGAAAATATTAATGAATCAAATAAGTATTTAGGAATTTATATTTGATTTTTTTTCTTTAAATGTTTTTCTTTCATTGAAAACCACCAGTGAATGGTATGTGGAATATTGTCCTAAATAACTTCACATACTACAATTTTGAGTATAATAAATTAAATTTGAAGCATGGCTGACTTGAAATTTGTCTTAAATTTTGCTTTAAAAGGCACAGAAGATGAAACAAGCTCAGTAATGCAATATCCTACACAGTTCATTAATCAGGATCCTTATTTGCATCAAGATGATGACCAGCAACAAGGATGGGTTTCTTGGGCTTGGTCTTTTGTTCCTGCTATTGTGAGTTACGATGATGAAGAGAATGATTCTAGTGGAACTGATGATGGAGCGACGCTACATCAGCAGAAATCTCAGTCCCTCAAGGATCCTGTTATTTCAATTGGGTTTTACTGTACAAAGGCAACAGTGACTTTTAAGGTAAGTATTTCCTTGTGCTGATTAAGATTTATTTGACTTGTGCAAAGATTATCTGAGTGCTTGTATACTGTTTGATTTGAGGCAGGGAGTATTACATTAATGACTAACAAAAAATGTGAATGTTGAAAGTTCCTCTCACATCATAATGTGTTGTTAATTGCAGTGTGAGGTTTTTTTGCCATTTGAACTAGAAACTTGGAGGTGCATGTTTTCATCTTAAATGGAAACCGCTTAATTTACTTCAGTGTTTTTTGATGGGAGAAAAAGCTTACAAGGTTTTAAATGAGTGTTTATTTCAGTATTCTGTCCATCTAATATTTACATAAATACATTTAATAGTAAAAATGCTTTAGATTCATATAGCTTGTGAAGTGGTGGAATGCTATTTTCTTTTATTAGACTATGATATGTCCAAATATGAATTTAAATTGATAATGTTGAAAATATTTTCCATAAGTTTGAATTGAAGAAACAAAAGATAAATTGTACATATAATCTGAGTTATAGACTATGTAGGTACAGAAAGATTTGAGTATTTTCTGTAAACAAATCTCAAAATAGTTCATAGGTTTCTCTCTATTCCTATTGTAAGCTTGCCGGAGGGAATATGGAGACTGAATAAGATAGACATCGCACACAGAATCACACAGAGAATTGTTGAGGCTGAAAAGACCTCTGAGGTCATCAAGTCCAACCTATGACCCAACATGACCACATCGGCCAGACCACGGCACTAAGTGCCACATCCAGCCTCTCCTTAAACACTTCCAGGGACGGTGACTCCCCCACTTCCCTGGGCAGTGCATCCCAGTGCCTGAGCACCCTCTCCATGAGGAAGGGCTTCCTGAGATCCAACCTAAACCTGCCCTGACGCAGTTTCAGACCATGTCCTAGTAGCCCGGGAGAAGAGCCTGACCCTCACCTGAC
>NW_009706358.1:25000-25758 GCF_000703405.1 Apaloderma vittatum | reverse complement strand
TCCGGCTGAGCCAACCCAATACAGGGATGAAGGGCAGAAGTATGGATAGAGCACTCCTCAGATGCCATCCATTGAAGAAGTGGGCTTGAACCCGGTGATCTCGGAGATTTATATTGAATTTAATGTCTTTATCAATGACCTGGATGAGGGGATTGAATGCACCCTCAGCAAGTTCGCAGATGACACGAAATTAAGCAGAAGTATCAATCTGCTGGAGGGCAGGAAGGCTCCGCAGAGGGATTTGGACAGGCTGGAGCCATGGGCTGAGGCCAATTGCATGAGGTTTAACAAAGCCAAGTGCCAGGTCATGCACTTTGGTCACAACAACCCCCAGCAGCACTACATTTTAGGTGTGGCTGGAGAGCTGCCTGGCGGAAAGGGACCTGGGGGTGTTGGTGGACAACCGGCTGAACATGAGCCAGCAGTGTGCCCAGGTGGCCCAGAAGGTCAATGGCATCCTGGCCTCTATCAGAAATGGTGTGACCAGCAGGAGGAGGGAGGTGATCATGCCCCTGTACTCGGCACTCGTGAGACCTCACCTCGAGTACTGTGTCCAGTTTTGGTCACCACAGTATAAGAAGGACATCGACGTGCTGGAGCGGATATAGAGAAGGGCAACAAGGCTTGTGAGAGGTCTGGAAAACATGGCCTATGAAGAGCAGCTGAGGGCACTGGGTTTGTTTAGTCTGGAGAAGAGGAGGCTGAGAGGAGACCTTATTGCCCTCTACAGCTACCTAACAGGAGGCTGTAGTGAGGCT
>NW_009706358.1:0-24814 GCF_000703405.1 Apaloderma vittatum | reverse complement strand
AAAAAAAAGTAGATCTAGCACTTGAGGCTATGGTGTAGTGGTTAGGTATGCTGGGATGAAGGTTGGACTAGACGATCTTCAGAGGTCCCTTCCGACCCCTAACATTCTGTGATTCCGTGATTCTGTAATAAGATGTATGTGGAATACTTTGCTGGCCAGTTTTGGGTCACCTGTCCTGTCTGTTCCTCCCCTAAGGTGAAACATTTTACTTCCTTGTGACTGTTTTACTTCCTGGCACCCTCAACACGGTACACAAGATTTAGTAGTGACCTCGGAGACTGCAGGAGCAAGTATAGGTAATAGACTTTCTGCATGTCAGTTCATGTTAGTAACTATAAACATTGAGTGTTATTACTTCTAGTGCAGACACTGTCTGCAAAAAATGCTGTTTACCTCAGAGAGTGTAGTCTCTTAGAAAAGCTGAAAAGTAACATCACTGAACAGAATTGGTTATGTTTTGGATCAAACCAGGACAACAGTGAAAATGATAGATGACGGGAAACTTCTGATCCCAAGACCTTGCCCTTAAATCCCTTTGTCGGTGGCCTGGAATTATGTACTTGCACCGAGCATGGAGGCCGAGCCTGCACACTGCCAAATGTCAAAAGAATAGGCCCCCTTGTGGCAGGTGTTTCCTCCCCCCAGCTGAGCTGTTGCTAGGCAGATTTCAGGGAATTTGTGACCTGGACTAGTCCGGACTTGTCTCAGCCTGGAAATGGGACGTGGGCTGGTCCAGACTTGGTTGCCCCCGGAATTTGGGCCACCAGCCAATGAGAAGCCGAGATGGCTATGATTGACCACAGTCATCATTGACTAGTCTTTAAAACGGGGCTCTTGCCACAATCATTTTGCAGTTACCTCGTGGTTGTTGGCCTGATGAGGTTGTAAAATCTACCCCTTGGTCTAGGGGCCCCCTGGCAAGGTCAAACAAGCGAGAACGAGAATCCTCGCTTGTTTAAGGTACCCCTGGCAAGGTTGACCAAGCGAGAACGAGAATTCCCGCCTTTTTATGGTACCCTAGTGAGGACAATCAGGCGAGAATGGGAACCCCTGTCTTGACTGAGGTGAGTGTATGATAATCCAGATTATCATTCTTTTGTCAAGGGCTAGTGCTTGAGCTTGATCTTTTCCTCAACCAATGCCGAACCTTTAAATTTGGAGGAGCTATATTCCATAAATGAATTTAATTTAACTACACACGTGAATTTATTTTTTGGATATGGGCGCACTACTCACCTCCTTCTTTACACCCCCTGGATCATGGGTCCCCCAGGTGCCCAGACCTCCAGTCCTTGCCCCAAATCAGGGTGTTACCCCTCCTAAGTCTTAGCCAGTGTGCTGCTGTGACACAGTTCAGTGTACATGGGTTGTCCATCCCCTTGGTCATGCAGCTGGTCTGCCCTGCTCTGCTCACAGCTGCTGTGCTCCCTGGCAGTGCCAGCACTAATGGCTCTTGCCACTCAGCTGCTGCTCCAGCCAAAACCGAAACCAAGCAGGACAATAGTATTATTCATCCTCAGTGATTCTGCTCATGAGGCCCAGACCCAAATACCCTCCAGGCAGCTACAACAAAGACAGTCAGAATTTCTCATAATGCTAGGTTTATTCAGATCTCATTTTTCGCAAGTGTACATGTCTTTCCCATGTCTCACAGCAGGTGTTTTCCTGAGATTTCAGAGTTTACAGATACCATTTCTCTCTGGAGAAAATACCGTCTAAGTTGGACACCAGAAGCTTTAAATGGTGGGAAATTATTTCTTCCTAACCTTCAATCAAAAAATTTTCTATACTGGCAGGTAAATGTAATACTAAAAAAAAAAAAATAAATCAAGACAAAATGTTTTTAAACTGGAAATGAATCTTTCAGTGTTTCAACATTACCAACTATTTAATGTTCTTGATTTTGCCAAAGGCCCTGAATTCTTGTCCTCTTCATTTTTCTCTAAATGCGGAAGAATTAATGACATGTAGGCTATATTTATCCCTTCTTCCTGCATTCTGTGTTTCTTATTTGGAAAAAAAGAAAAGCAATACTAAAATAAAGATCAATAAACTAAAGATACATCTATCTGAAACTCCTTTCCTTCCTCCTCTCCCCAGAATATTTTAGTGTCTTTCAATCTCATACAGAAATGGTGAATTAGAAAGAAATGTATATATATTAATGAATATGCTCAGTGGCAAAAAGGATAAGAAAACAAAAGTATTTGAACCATAAAAAAAGTCAAAGGGCTGAATAGAACACTCTTATATAAAATAAATCACTTTAGGACTGTTTTTTTTGTCTTAATTTTCAGCTACTCAATTTTATTAGCACAGGAGCATGAACTGTGAAAATGATGTTACCAGGTACATGTCAACAGGACATAGTTATACATAAATTAGTGATAAACTGGAATAAACAAATCGTGTTACCCTGAAGATTTATGAAACTATAAGGTGGCTTTTGATCTTCATGTTGCTAGGATTGATATATAGTGTTTGAAAATCCAGCCATACACTTAAGCTCTTTGTTATCTATTTATAATCAAAAAAGATAACAGTTCATTTATCTGACAGTTATTAGTTTGAAATGCTGATAAAAATAATGGAAACAGATAAAAGTTTGCTACCTTTTTCCTGTCTCTCCAAAATATAAAACAATTTACTTCTTACATTCCAGTTAAATGTCCTTAAAAAAAAAACAAAACAAAGAAACCCCTCTTTATACTTTTTTATTTTAAGAAAGAGATTTTTTATGAAAAGCTAAGTCAGCCTGAGTGGCTTAATTTAGTCAAACGATATCATCACAGCACTTACAAAAAATAGGCTATTTACATATAATCTACCCCTTGTTCCTTCACCCTAGAACAACACATTACCAAAAACCTTGCCAGGCTTAAACTCATAACGATGATGCAGGTGAAACTTGCATGTAAAAAGTATATGTCTTGGGGATTATTCAAAAATTGCACAGATTAAGCAGAGAGCATACACTCTATGTACTTGGAAATAAAACATTTCTCATCTTCCCTAGAGATTTCTAGCTTTCTTCCTCTTTCATAACAACTAAAAAATAAATTTCTCTTGAAGTGGTACCATTCTATTTTATTCTATACTATTTTATATTGTTACTAATCCACTTAAATCTTAATGCTTAAGAATTTGCAAAAGCTAGAAGGAAATGAGAAATAAAATTTAACATTTTAAACATTTAATTTCATTATGTTAATCCTGGTGGAGTAGAAAAGTAGAAATTTTATTAGTGTTGCCAAAAATGCACAAACTAGCTATCATAAAATCTTCATGGGCCACATACAAACACTTGCCTTCAAAAGGCAAGTTTCCTTCAGCTTTGTGAAGCACTTGGGCCCAGCCTTTACAAAGACGCTTTAGAGTGTTTCGTTTATGCTTCTGCTTACTGAGATAAAGTTTTCTTTGACTGGCATATATCTTTTTCACATGTAGACATGCCATATACCAGATGCAGCACAAAGAGGCTCCCTGCCCTGTACAGTCTAAATCAAACATGATGTAACAAGTCAAGCTTGTAGACAGAAATGGTGTATGTGGACAGAAAACAAGGCTCGAAAAAATTATCATGCTGTTAGTCAGCCATTTACTCAATTTGATAGCTCAGTTTCTCCTGTCTCTATATATTTTTAATCTTCTTCCTCTCACACATCCTTTTTTTTTTAAGAACTCAGAGACTGAACACACTGTCCTCCCCTTTGCTGAGCAGGCAGTTAGCAGGCAGTGAGCAGGCAGTGACATCTCTGTGAAAGTTACAAATAATCCCTTTTAATATGTTGTCTTTATAACACTACCAAATTAGCCCTTATTTCTTTTTAACATGTGTGTGCAGATGGGTGAGGAGATAAATATTTTTGATGTTTTTGACAAAGTAACAATGGTCTCTTGAGGCATAAGTGTATCACAATGTGGTGAGTTGACCTTGGCTGGCCACCAGGTCCCGACCAAGGCATTCTGTCACCCTCACTCGCCCAACTTGCTTTTAATGGAAAAGAACCCTTTGCACATGCCTTGGCTAAGGACTGCAGTGCACTTCAGAAAGGCTTCACTGAAGCTGACCCCAAAACACCCTGATGCACATGCCTGTATGTAGGGTGAGATGTTGCCAACTGAACTATCCAACAGAGCAAAGTCCGTGAGGATAGAGAACAGACAGGAGATTTTGTTTATACCTTTGTACAATCCCCATGCAAGCCTGCAGTACTAGAAGCAGAGAAACTGAAAATAGCTCAGAATTGGATAACGCAGGTTAAAAAACCCTGAAAAATGAACAAGCCACAAGAAAAAATGTGAAAAGCTGGGGGGTTTCAGTAGGCTGAATACAAAACAAATGAAGGAAAGCACAGACATGATGAGAGAAAACAAATCCCTTGAGCTTAGCTATGGCAATACATACCCAGAATTTGTACTCCCAAATAAGCATGTGTTTTTCTCTTTCAGTAAAAGCTCAGACACACTGGCAGTAGAGAGGCAAGCATGCACACTTGTGACTATAGTATTTATAATACTGTAAAACAGTTTGGATTAATCACTTGGTAACATACCAGTTTAGATCCTGTTTACCTATCCAAAGCAGAAACTGTCCATGAATCACACTTGAACTTCCATTACAGCAAAAAATTTCCATTCTATCAAATACAATGGAGAGATACCAATTTTTACTCCCCTTCTGTGCTGCTGAGGTTGAGTGAACCTGAAATCTACCATAAAATAAAAAACGGATGGTAAGGCCTAGATTCTCCACCTGATGGGCCAGTTAGCTCAACTGATTAGAGCGTGGTGCTGATAACACCAAGGTCATGGGTTTGATTCTCATTCAGTCCCCATGTGTTGCCTGATCTAGTCAAGAGATGGCATCCCTGCCCATGACAGGGAGGTTGGATTAGATGATCTCTAAGGTCCCTTCCAGCCTAGGCCATTCTATGACTCTGTGATTCCTTATCCTAAGGGGTAATCCTTATTCCCTGGCCAGACAACATCAACGCTTTTCTGAAATAGTATAAACTGACATGAAATATAATTAAAAAAAAAAAGTCCCAGCAGTTTTAACACTGATCTGTACTACCTTATAAAATGGACATATTCCTCAAGATAGCAACATGTCCAAAAATTCTTTAGGACTTGGACATAGATTTTTTATTTTTTTTTAGGATTTTCTCATTAGTTCAGCACAGAAACCTCAGATCTTTGTGTTTTGCAGTAAGAATCACAGAATCACAGAATGTTAGGGGCAATAACACAGCATGTCAGGGGTTGGAAGGGACCTCTAGGGATCATCGAGTCCAACTCCTCCTGCCAGAGCAGGATCAGCCCAAATAGTGCACACAGGAACGTGTCCAGGCAGGTTTTGAATGTCTCCAGAGAAGGAGACGCCACAACCTCCCTGGGCAGCCTGTTCCAGAGCTCTGTCACCCTAACACTGAAGTTTTTCCTAATATATTTTCCTAATATATTTTCCTAATATATTTCCTAATATAGAAGTGTCTATATAAACTACAGAATTAGTTCTGGAATCAAAGAGAAGAAATTATTTCTTTTCCCAAGTAAATACTGCAACTAATAGGCTAAAGAATTACTTTCAGTTCTGTTAAAAAAAAAAAAAAAAAGCCTGAAAAATCTTACTATTTGTTGGGGTTTTTTTTAATATATTTTTATGCATTGTAACAGCTTTCTCAGAATGAGTGAGGAATAGTTTTACTTAGATAAATGTATAGTCTGTATATTATGGTAATTTTTTGCCAAAGACAGAGGGAATCTCCTAAGACTATGACAGAAGCTGAACCCTGATCACCTGACATCTAGAGGAAACCTGATCACTTGAGATCTAGATGAAAGTTGATTTAAACAGGCTATGATACTGTCATCCTACAGCAGTGTTTTAAAACAAGGTGGTCATGGCAACACCATGTAGTGCTTATCTTGAT
Source organism: Apaloderma vittatum (assembly GCF_000703405.1). Lineage (NCBI taxonomy): Eukaryota > Metazoa > Chordata > Aves > Trogoniformes > Trogonidae > Apaloderma > Apaloderma vittatum. Next base: position 18,878 of record NW_009706358.1, on the reverse strand, counting down.
ATGAGATTTTTGTTGTATGTTTAGTAGATGCACTTTTTTTTAATGCCAGAATATGTTTTTGCAGGCTGGTTATACTTGACCAGGAATAAAATTCCAAGATGCTTATTCTATCCCTTCTGGGGCAATTTTTGGCTATATGATCAGGTGCAATAGTAGATGTTGAGGTAAATGCAAACCTAAAAATTTAGGCTCCTAACAGGCCTTAGTTACCTCCATGTCTAAATTTAATAAGGAGGACTATTCAGGATCACAACATGGTTTAAACTTATAAAGCTTTGTAAGTCCAAACATCTTGATTTTAAAGCTTCCTTTAAAATATATTGTTAATGTTTATAAGAATCAAAACTTGAAATATTTTGGATTTTATCTTTGTGATCTTACCCTTGTGCTGTCTGACTTTTTACTGCTATATTTTATCATTGTAATGTGCATTGAAAGTAAGAGGTTTATTTGGGATTTGATTCATTGAAAGATGTGAAGAGCAGTTCTTAGAACATTTTAAATATGTCATTTTTTATTTATTAGTCAATGCAATTAAAGTTTGAATTGGAAGTTACTATTTTTAAATCTTTATTTAAATTTGTTCTTTTTCTTGACATAGTAATGACATTTACGGAAATCATTACAATTACTGTACCTACAAAATACCTCCAGTCATTAACACAATATATCTACTATTATACACTTGCAAAATATTTTTGCACAAATTATTTCTCACAAACAATCAAGTAACATATCACTACTAATGCTATCCTTGATTAACTTTGATGGATTCACTTTTGTAGAAAGTGAAACTTTAGTAGATCTACAGGATCTTCTGTGGAAAACTATCGGCTCAGACATTGTGTTCATCCAGAATGTAATAACACAGGTCAGAAAACAATCTGAGACACAGGACAGGGAAGACTGAACTACTTCTGCAGGCATTTCTCTTACTTTGGAAGTTTATCACAGATTTTAATAGGTGGAGAAGAGAAATTAAACTATAACAACGGTGATAACATTTCAGGCCTGCAAAAACTCAGTCCTAGAATTCAGAACAGAAGCTTTGGCATGCCTTTAGTGATCTTTATATTGAAACATCCTACTAATTATTTTTCTGACTTGTTTTACCTCTAAATGAAACAGAGTGATTGGCATTTAAGTCATCTTTTTCTTTTCCTGCTTTTCAACTCCAGAGGAAAACTCAAATATTAAATAATTTATATGAAAATATTAATCTCCGCAAATATTTGGAACCTGAAAGCCTTAGTGGAGTGGGTTGACCTTGGCTGGCACCCATGCCACTCTCTCACTCTCTCTATTCAGTGGGGTGTGAATAAAATAAGACAAAAAGTTCATGGCAATTTGATAAATTAAAGCAAAGTCATGGAAGTGAAGCAAAGAAAAAAATATTCCCTACTTCACATCAGCAAGTGATATCCAGACACTTCCTGGGTTTCAGTCCCCATAGTGATTGCTCCAGAAGAAAACGCCCCCACTCTCTCTCCTTTCTCTTAGCTTTTATAGCTGAGCTAACATCATATGATATTGAATATCCCTTTGGTCAGTTTGGATCACTTGTTCTGGCTGTGTACTCTCCCAAGACCTTGGCCGCCTCCAGCCTCCTGCTGAGGGGGAAACGTTGTAGAGACAGCCTTGGCACTGTGTGAGCGTTGCTCAGCAGTAGCCAACACACTAGTGTGTGTTATCAGCACCCTTCTAGCTGATACTACAAAAACACAGCACTATGAGAGATGCCATGAGGAAAATTAACTCCATCTCAGCCAGATCAAATACATACAATGAAATTTAAAAAAATACATAAAATGATTTTTAATGAAAAATATTAATAGATATTTGTCCTAACTTGTCATTACCTTATCATAAAGGATATGTGAATTTGATTATGTATAAAATATATATGAAAGATTACAGGAACGTGAAAGATTCTGGGAATTGTTTCTCTGCATTTATTTTGCACACTGCTCCTCAGAATATATTTGTCCCTGACACTGCTACTAAATTATTAAAGTAGCTTCTGTAGTTTTGTTATCTCTTCTGAAAGTGCCTTTAAATACATATTCATATTATAGTTTTATTTTGGTAAGGTCTTGTTTCTCAAACTTTTCTGACAGGTACAAAATACCTTACAAGTAAGAAGTAACATAAGTATTGTTCAAGGTTTGTTATTCACAAAAAATGAAGAAATTCATAGAATATGTACTACAAAAAAACAAAGCAAGCTTTTATAGAACAATTTTCATTCTTATTTGTCAAAGTGCTTTTAAAATGTTCTAAGAAAATTTTTTTCTAAAGATGGTGTTAAAATATAGTGCAGAAAGGGTAAATAATATAAATACATAAATAATAAAGTTGCTTTCTCTATGCTATTATCAAAAATATTGACCATATAAGCCATGGTTAATAATATAAACTGGTTTTCTAGTGAAAAAGATACTAAAATTAGGATCTTCTTTTAACTGATATAATTCAAGAGGGCTTCTTTTGTCTTTAATCTGTATGTATTCTTAGCAAGTTTTAATTTTTTTAGTATTACTTGAAATGATGAAAAGTACAGTCTTCCTAATGATCATCTGCAGGGAAATTTGAGCAAATACATAATTAAAAAGGTGAGCTGGTGCCTAGATATCTGGGGTTTTTTAAGTATTAGGAGCACATTTTGGGGGTATTTTAATATGAGCTTTTAGTTAGAGGTAAGTTCCTTTAGAACACCATTAATTATACAACTTTATTCAAACACTTCATGTATTCAGTCTTCACACAACACAGTCAAGGCAAGTACTGCTATAGGCAAATGCTTCCTTCTTTTTGGTCTCTTCTGTAGGTAAAAAGTGAATTAAAGCATAGGCTTGACAGAAGAATCAAGTTTCCTGTATATAACTTTTCTTGATTTTTCCCCTCTGGATTGCTACTTGAAGAAAAGAAACACATTTAACCTGTGCTGTAAAAGACATTACACCCTTCTTCTGTGAATAAAGGTCTGCCCAAATATATACCTGCCACTCTGTATGTTCTACAGTGTCATTACAAAGTATGGTGGTATATCTTATTGATACAAAATAGGTTCAATCTGCAAAATTTTTACATACTGTCCAGGTTTGAGAGTAACAGGATAAAAGATTTCTGGAGCTGCCTTGACTACATGGCAACCACAATGGAAGAGGGGAGGCAGCTCTGCTTACGGAGAGGAGAGGATGGGTCAGGTGACACAAATGGACGAATCATAGTGTTCCTTCCCATGGTGCTCAGTATAAAAGGTACCCTAAGAAGACCCCTGGGTCCTTTGGTGCCTGGTATGCTGAAAGGATTGGTGTTGGCTGATTGTCGTCTCTCTCCGCATTGCAGGTGTTCCTGGCTCCTGTTTTTGTACTGTAGATGAGCACCATTTGTTGGTATAAGTTGTCTTCTCCTGACTCTCTAGGTGGGAGCGGTGTGGTTACTCCAAGGCGTCCTTTTCTTTTTTGGGGGGTACTGTCATCAGAACTTTTGGCTTGGGTGCTCCCACCTACTGTTGGGTCCAGGTTTGACTTTTTGTGCTCCAGGCCTAGTTGACATCCAGAAGGTGTGGGTTCTGTATTAACATGTTTGTATCTTTGAATATATTCACATACTTGCATATATCTGTATATAACATCTTCATTGTTATTGTTAGTATTATTTTCTATTCAACTAAACCAGATCAAGTTTTTTCCAACCTCAAACTCTCTCTCTGGTTCCCTTGTTATCCTCCCGTGGGACGGTGGTGGGGCATCACAGAGCATCTGTCAGAGTTTAGTGGCCAGCCCAGACCTAAACCTCAACACCTACAAAATAAGAAACTCTTTTAAAAAGCAGGAAATAAAAAGAAAACAATATCAGTATAATCAAAAGTGTAAGAAATTAAGGTTTCTGACACTGACAGCCAAAGAGCATCTTGAGTGCTAGAAACATTAAAAGTAACATATCTAGTCAGAATTTCTCTTTAAAATGCATAAGTAACAATTTAATCATGCTCACAGAAAAAAAATTTCACAGCACTAAGTGAATGTGAATAGACTACTCCACTAATTAATTCCAATCAAATAAAAAACCCCAAAATTTAGATTCAAATCATGTTATTGTCTATTGTGTAAAGAGACATAAAGATAACATCCTTAGTACTCAAAAATTATGTATAAAAAACCTTATGGAAAATAGCTAATTTATTAAAGATCTGCTGAGCCAGAAAAAGTAAGCAGTTTTGTGTCTGCAGGGAAAGACATTTAAATTCCTATAATCCATCCTGAAAATTCTATAGTATTTTAAACAAAATACATTTAAGAGTTTTTAGTGAATTATTGGCCAGTTTCTTAGTTGACTTAAATCAGTATAACTCTACTAATGCCAGAGGTGTTCCAATTTACACATTTCAGTAAATAGACACTAATTTATCCTAGCTGGCATTCAGAACTTTAAAGGAATGTAAATTTGTGTAAAGGTTTATTCATAATTCTGGATTATAGGAAGGGATTTGGGGGGGGATTTTTTTCAGTTATTTAAAAGATGCGATTAGGCCGAACACCTTTTTCTGACCCTCTCTTCTATGGAGTAAATAAAAAAAGGTACATTCCCATTGAATTTTCTTAAATCACTGTCACGTTTACTATTAAACTTTGTTAAATCACTGGTTTATATCAATAAAATATATTGTTGCTTCTCTCTTATGAGTGAAGTGCATCACTCCAGCCACAATTCCAAAGTTTTTTATATGGAAGTCTTCTTTATGGCAAGTTTGAGACATCCAGCCTGTATATGCCTTGCTTATTTACATTTGCTTCTCTGATCCTATTTCTTCAGCTTTTTCATGTCCCCTTTCATGATAGTCCTGCCCTCCAGCAAGTCATCCATAAAACAAGTGTGTGTTCCATTCCATAACTCTTGCCAGTAATGGCAATATTGGTTCCAGTATCATTCTTTAAGAAATGCCTTTCATTGATGGCTGCAGGTTGAACTTTGAACTGCTGACATTTGTGCTCAATGATCCAACAAGTGTTCATCGTTCCTTTCAATCTACCTATCTAGTCAGTAACTCATGAATTACATGAGAACAGTACATTTAAAATTTATTGGAATCAACATAAATAACATGATTTCTCTCCTATTTTTCCCAAAGCCACTCATTTCACTATAGAAGTCAATCATGCTGGTCATGCATATTGGTAAATTAATGCTGGGTGTTCCCTATGACATGCCTCGGCATGCCTTCAAGGAGGATTTGATCCTTTATGTCCCCAGGGAATGTGGTGAGCTTGACTTGCTTTTAATTCCATGCATCCTTCTTCTTTAAGTGTGACTTTTGTATCCCTCAACTTATTGGAGAACTCTCTGATTATCAAACTTTTCAAAGATGGTATAGATCGGCTTCATAAAGACATTAGCCAGCTCATCTTGATTCAATCCATCTGCTCCACTCTGCGTAAGTGGTCCCCACCTTGATCCTTCTAGTTGTCCCAACAAACTTTTATCACATAACATGACAACGTGATCTCCAGAATGGGTCCACCATAATCTCACCTTCACCATTAACCCAGTTCCTCATCCTGACCAATAAATTCTCACAATTAGGAATATAAATGTATGCTCAAGCTATTACTTCATGCAGGGTATAAACCTTTTCTTTGTCTCCTGTCTCCTTCACATTTTGCAAAGAGCTTGAACCCAGCTATCCAACACTTTAATGACTGAAGCTATCCCGCTACATGTCTCTCATGGTAGTCATGTTGTGGTTCTATGACTAGGCATAGCCTAGTCTTTTTCTAGTATACCTAGTCCTTTTCTTATGCTTCCTATGTTCATACACAGACAGAAGATAGGACTTCTGTCTCACCTGCTGTATCCTCCACCCTGGAGGATGCATAGGACCTTGGAGTCACAGTATTTTCATTGCAGTAGAAGACATAGCAAATGTTTCTGCCACACTGTACTCCAAAACAGCTGTTGACTTTATAGAATTGACTTCAATATAATTTTGGTCAGAGAAGCATTGAAACAAATATTGTTAGATGCATATTTCATTCATGGTCCAATAGTATTAAAAGAGGAATAGGCATTTCATTAACTCTTTTCTGCTTGGATAAATTTCAAATGAAAAATGGTAAAAGTACACCTCTTCATATTTAGAGGAAATATTGTAAGCATTTACCTTTGAGAGGTTTAAGGATCATAGATTCTCTGCAATCAGAAGTACTTCCTTACAACCCTGAGCTAAACAAGTGATTTAAAATGTAACTCTGACCTCAACATTTGTAATTACCTAGCAGTATGTAACTGCATGATAAGGGCAGCTCTCTGTTCAGCATTCAATCTGTTTTGATCTTAATTCTGAAGCACCAGTTATTCTCATGTATTGAAGGGAGAAGAAAACGTTTCACACTGTCATGCCCTGAGCTTTCAGGACGACTCAAGTTCACCAATTCCCAGGCCAGGATTAAGATGAGTCACACCAAAGACTCTAACACCAGTTTTATTTATCAATCAGCAAAGAACTAACAACAATGTGTTTCTCTCGTCCACTGAGCGCAATCAATAGGCCTCACAACGAAGAGCCATTAGTGAGGAAAAGAACTGGCTTTGCCTTAGATAATCTATTGTTAAGACTGAAAGAGAGGGAAAGAAAGTGATAGAAAAAGGAAAGATCACCACCCTTGGATCTAACAATGACCAAGGCACACGCAGCAATCTTGTGGGGGGCAAAAAGAGCACAACCACCCGACATTCTTGCCTTTTACACAGTCAAGTTCCCGCAGGTCTAGGGTATGGTTGGGACTTCTGAGAGCGATCACTCCTCCCTCTCTCAGCTTCTTGCAGCCACAGCTCCAAGCTCTACCTGCCTCCACACCTTGGCCAGTGGGCTGAGTCACCCCTGCACCACCACGACAGGAGCCAGGCAGGCAGTTGTGGCCTGTTTATGTTCCAGGCTGTTTGAGACATTCATTTAGCAGTCCCTCACACATACTCAGTATCTGTCTGTGTTTCAGCAGCTAGATATCTAAGCATTATAATCATGTTAAATTGTTGTTACAAGGTCCCAGTCTCCAGCAGGTCCTCAATGTTCCTTTCCTATTATCTGATAGGTGTGTCTATCTCTCACATAAATTCCCTTACTATATGCAAAATTCTGCCATTCTTCATGGTGCTGTCTGAAACTTTTGTCAAGTTATCACTTTCTTATTTGTTATCTTTGGCATTATCTCATGTTAAGCTCATGTTCTTGTGTTTTTAATATTCAGTTAGCTAAATATCAGTCAAGGCCTAGTCATACGCCTGAATACTTCAACACTAGTATTTATGAATACAAATGTGTATGTATGTTTATTTTGCTTTAATCATCCTGTTTGGGGGTAAACGTGAAAATATTGACATGTATTGGTATTATACAAAGACATACCAAATCTGCTAAGCGTGTATTAAAATCAGGTTTATGCTCAACATAAAGGAAACAGTTGCTCTGAGTAATATTGTCCTAGTTCGAGCCAAATAGAACCAATTCTGTTCAGTGATTTTACATTTCAGCTTAGTCTTTTCTGAGATGCTGCACTTTGGGAAGTTAACAGCATGTTTTTGCAGACTGTCTACTGCTAGAAGTGATAAGGTTTACAGTTGCTACCAAGGACTGGTATGTAAAAAGTTTCTTGCTTCTACTTGCTCCTATAGTGACCAAGGTCATTGATAAATCTTGTTACCTTCAGACTTCACTAGTCTTTCTTTCCCCATGTATATGATGAAATTTTCATCAAAATGAAAAGACGAGAATGCCAAACATATCCAGAATTGATTCTTTTATACAGAAAAAAAAAAAAAAAGGCAAAACCTGGCTATCTTATGTAAAAAAAAATCAAGCAACTGTGACTTGGAAGTGTTACAAAAGAATGTTTCTGCTCCTAATACGTTACTTTGGAACACTGTCCAGAAGAAAGTTGTAAAACCTGCATAAAGAAGATTTTCCTGAGAACTTGACACAATAACCCTCTCAGTCCTGTGGCAACTCCATTTCACTTCAACTCATACCAAAAGCAGGGAAGGAGACATTAAAAAAGTTTTATGGAGCTCAAGTCATGAATTTCAGTGGTGAACTAAGCCTATTTTCTAAGAGGGAAAAGAGACAGTTGTATCCCAGTTGCAATTTCAACATAATGACTGGGAGGGCAGTTATCTAAGTGAGAAAGTAAGTTAGAAGTTGCTTTTTGATGGATCAGGTTTCCTCTTCCACTACTTTCATGATTATGCAGGTAGAATAGGTGCAAAAAGGCAACAGAGGAAAGGAGCAATAAAGGGTGAGAAAAAAATGAAAATAAATCTCATCTGCCTTTTCAGTAGAAGATAGTATCAGCTGTAATTTACCTGCTCCTAGGAGCACAAGGATTGCTTCAGGGGAAATTTGTTGACTCTGTGAGACTGGTCTCTGAGTGATAGTCCAAAACCCTAAATGGCAGCAAAGAAGAAATTTGTCAGTTCATATGAATGACACTTGGCAGGCATATGATTCTATAAAAATGGTCATATTGTGGTACAGGAAATGTTACTCTGAAAGCAAAGAATAATCATAAGTGGGTTTTCTTTTTAATCCCATTTTGTCAATAATGAACTAGTAAAAGTCAGCCCTTTTCTATGCAACAGGGGAGACCACAGTTCAGAACTATTTTGTCAAGGCTGAACCTTCTTACTGTGCCCACCTAAAACCAAAACAAGTAAATGTTTCTTGGGACATAGCCATACAGTTTATATTCAGTTTAGTGGAGTAATGAAATAAATTCTTTTCATTCCCTCATGCAACATAAATCTAAATATTCCTCAGTATGTATATGACAATTATTTAATCAAGTTTTATAAAAAAAGTTATGAAAGCCTCTTTTAAATTTAAAGATGATTTTGTAAGAACCGTTGCAAAAATAAGCATCAATCTTCTGAATTTGTGAGATTTACGAGTTGCTGTTCCTAAATCAGCAAGGATTTTCTGTATTCATCTATCTTGGATTATTTTGTGAAACCCTTTAAAAAATCCTTATTGAGCTTTTGTTTTGATATGTTATAAATCATTCTGAATATGTTATCTCCAATTTTTTTTAATCATTTACTTTTTTAATTTATCCATGTGCTACAAACATTTGAGCATCCATGAGAAATAAAATGAAGCAAACTGTCTATGGTGATAATGCTATAATTGTCACTTTGGATAGGTTTCTTTGTGAGATACATTTGTCACTGAGGAAGCAAAACTATTTTTGTCCTTTTAATTTACATATTCGAAACAATAATTTGTATCACCCTCATTTACAGGGTTTCATGATATTTGTAGCTAACTATAGAATGAATGGTTGGGATGAAGGTTGGACTAGATGATGTTCAGAGGTCCCTTCCAACCCCTAACATTCTGTGATTCTGTGATTCTGTGATTCTGTGAATAATTCTGGTTTTTGTAGTTGCTGAGCACATGTTGTTATCTGAGAACAATATAGGACATCTGTGTAGGAGATCACTTGTTTCTGAAACACAAGTTCAACATTAAGAAAATTAGAACCATCTTCAGAATTTTAAAATTCTTAAGAGAAAATGAATGTGTCACACTTTGCTTCTATATTGACTGTAAGTAATATGAGCAAAACTGTACTATCGTGCTGTAATTTTCCAATAATGGATAAAAAGGTTGTACTATTTTATCACATAACTACTTACTATTAGTTTAAGAGTATTTTAGACATGAGATTTAACACAATATTTATTTTTAATATTGATTTCATCAATAGAAATACATTTTAACATACTTTTATTCCAAGTAATAAAATGACTATATCTATTTTGAACCGATAATAATTTGTTCATTTATTCTAATAAATGAATGATAATTTATATTACTTAATTACTTCCTCATCTGGACTACAGGGTTAAAGAGAATGAAATGAATTTTAGCTTTACCACATAAAATTGTAATAACCCCTATTCTGACAAAAAGTTTATGACACTTCTAAGTACATACATTGATAGACATGGTCCACTCCATAAGATCAAATGCTGATTTGTAAGTAGCTACATACAAATCAACATAGGCACATTAGCAGACTTGTAAGATGGAGCAATGATTATTAGACTGAGCATAAGAGCAGTATCATATCTTTTTTTTTTTAAAAGAGACGAGACTGACCTGCTTACTTACTGTAACTTACATACTGCAGTTACAGTCCCTATACTCCAGTTATGCTTATATTTGGACATGAACAATATGATTTGGCTTATGCTGGAGTTAGAATTTGAGATGGGGATGCTACTTTTTCTCTTTTTTTCCAAACTGCATAATATTTACAGGTATATAATGATATGCCTTTTTTTTTTAATTGAAATTTTCTTTTTATGTATGTGGTTTTAAATGTAGGGCAAATTTACCAGATAATCTGTCTGGAGGAAAGAAAAAAAAAAGTAGGTGAAGAAATAATTTGGGGCAACTGAAGAAAAATAAATTATAGCAGTGCTTGTCTTCAGTCCCTTAGGTCAGCAGTTTGAGGACTCAGCAGATTATGGAAAATCTCATTTCCTTTCTGTGCAAAAGGGATTTAAAGTATCTCTACTTTGGGGGATTCTAGATAAACTACAACAGTGCAAAGAGTAGTGACTTCTTTTCTCCTCTTGCAGCTGATCTAATTTTACTTCAGAAATACTCCAATACTCTATTCAGAGGATGTTTCTCTTTGGTCTTGTGGGCAGAATATTAATACAGACAGCAAAAGGAGAATGAATGCATTACAGACCCGTCTAAAGCCGATTTTTTATATTTGCATAAAGTGGAATAACTCCAGCAACAGTGTTTATGCTAGACTAAGTATATACTGGTGCCTGTGGTATTGAATTTTTAGCTTAACTGTGTAACCTAAATCACGGATCTGTCACGCACATTTTCATCGGTTCAACAATAAATATTCTCAGCCACTCTCATCCCCCAAAAAAGGAAATATTAAAAAAAATCAATGGTTTAAAAATAATTAGTTAAGTTTTAAATTTCATGCCAACCTGTTTAAATTGCTTGAATTCATACTGTGTGACATTTTGCGTTGCCTTCAAAGGCATTTGTAAAAAAAAAATATGCTCTTTCTTTCCTTTTTAACATCTACGTTTTCTTTGAAGTGTGTTTGCTGAGTCTTCATGATTGTCATAGCGGAGGAATATTTGGATCTTACTTGATGAGTAAGATCTTTACTTTTTGCTGATCTAGTACAACTGTTGTGCAGATTCAAAAGACAAGAGTCCTTCACCTGCTTCTATCATGGTAGTAAAACTGCGTGAGATGGTGTGAAAAAATGGTAACAGTCAATCTTGCTATAATTAAAACAGATGGAAGGAAAATAATCATCCATCATTAATTTGCATCATACTGACAGGTTATCTCACACCACCTAGCTTTGTCTGCAGGATGCCATATTTTCTTCTGTTTGAATATATAAACAGCACGACAGAAATTGTATCCACATTTATATATCTACATGTGTACACATGCACATATGTAAACTAATATATACCATTTTCTTCAAAAGTCCTGATGCTAGAAAGGTGAAAATGTAATTGTCTTCAGAAATGTCTTTCATTAAAAAAAAAGTATCTGACCATTTAAGTGTGAGAATTCCATTGCTAGATCACACCTTGATTGCCTTTTGTCATAACCTTCCACAATAAATGTATTTACAAGAGATACATAATTGCTCCCTTGGATTCACATATTTGCAAGCACAAATTCCATTCCTCAGACTTCTCTCTCTGACCTTGTTCCATCCTCTTTATTTCTAGCCACTTATTCAAAAAACCTAATTTGGGATACTTTTCATCATGAACTCACTCTGTAGTTAGTTGAAAGTTAAAATAAGGGATTTTAAAAAATCAATTCTGTCTTAGATATATCAACATCTGAAGAAGACTGTCTCTTTCTACTTATTAGGGAGGAAGTCCAGATAATCATATTCCTGCTCTGTGACTACTAAATAGATGATTTTTGCTAGTTGGAAAGAGTTTGTATATACATATATATATTTATATTTCAGCCAAATTATCTTTCATCAGCCAAATACCTTTTATGCTCCACTATCTGTGCCAGCATAATAGCAACTACTCTTTACATCTGGATTTCAAAAAACATGCTATTCCTATTTTACAGAGATAAACAATGGTTGTAGATGAAAGGTATTTCCCAAGATAACAGAGAATACAAATCAGAACTTCAGAAAAAAAAAAAAAAGTAAAAAAAAAGGGAAATTGACCAGTGTGCATATGTACACTGTTCTTTACCTGTTTTATAATTGTCTCATTGAAATCTTGCTGCCTAAAAAGTGTAAAGTAGTTGTCAAGTTCTTTGTCACTTTGGAAATACGAAAATAGAAGGAATTTTACTGGATGGATTGTACTAGACTTGTATATGGCTGAAGTTAAGTGAGTAGAGCATCTCCTCTGACTAACTTGCAGTTTTCTTATAGTTGAACATTATGAAAATTTCTTGATTTGAGAGCAGAACGTGAAGGATCAACTGTCTAATTTTAGAAATCTTAAGGTCAGACATCTGTAGCTGAAGTAGTTATGAGGGGAACCCTTTACATAATTTGGAAATAAATACTTCTGGGCAATAAATAACAACTACCTCATATAGATATCAAACTCTATTAATTACACTAATTAAATATCCATTGTAAAATACAAATTAAGATATTTAGCTCATATATATTATTCTTCCAGTAGAGAAAGGGCAAACAGACTGCTAAAGTGAGTCAAATCCTATCCCATGCATTGATATTAAAATTAGTTTAAGAATATTTGGGGGTGCAGAAAATAAAAGAAGCTGAATACTACATCAAATAACTCACAGTCCTAAGTATATCCATCTCAAGCAATTAACTGTAGGATTCAATCCAGTCTTAGATGTAAAAAATGTAGATGTCTAAATCTAATTAAACATGTTAGAGTGGCTTTACAGTCAAAGGAAAAAACCAGACACTTCCAGAGAATGGTTCATCTAATTCATGTCACCTTCTCACAAAATAATGTCACCTTGGGGAGATACTGAGTTTTCTATATGAAAAACAAGGTAAGCCTAAAATTATCTACTCAGGTCTAGCCCTCTTATGTGCAAACACTCAGGTTAGAGCCTCTGTTATGTCTCTGATATTAGTACCTCTGTCATAACATACATCTCACCCCTCAGAGCCCTGAGGCGCTAGGGGAAGTCAGGATAAAGGAGAAATTTGCCTTACTTGATGAGGACTGTGTTATGGACCAATTAGGCAATCTGAACGTCCGTAAATCCATGGGCCCTGATGGGATGCATCTGCAGATGTTGAGGGAGCTGGCAGAAATCATTCCTTGGCCACTCTCCATCATCTTTGGTAAGTCGTGGGCAACAGGAGAGGTGCCTGATGACTGGAGGAAAGAAAATGTCACCCCAGTCTTCAAAAAGGGCAATAAGGAGGACCCAGGTAACGACAAACCGGTCAGCCTTACCTCCATCCCTGGAAAGCTGATGGGACAAGTTAACCTTGGCACTGTCTCTAGGCATATCAAGGATAAGAGGGTCATTAGGAACAATCAGCATGGTTTTTCCAAGGGAAGTCATGTTTGATCAACTTGATAGCCTTTTATGAGGACATAATCGGGTGGATAGATGATGGCAGTACAGTGGATGTGGTTTATCTTTATTTCAGTAAAGCATTTGACACTGTCTCCCACAGCATCCTCATGGTTAAACTGAGGAAGCATGGTCTGGATGATTATGTAGTGAGATGGATTGTGAACTGGTTGAAGGAAAGAAGTCAGAGAGTTGTGGTCAGTGGTACAGAGTCTAGCTGGAAGCCTGTATCTAGTGGAGTCCCTCAGGAGTCGGTACTGGGGCTAGTACTATTCAATATACTCATCAACAATGTGGATGAGTGAATAGAGAGCACTGTCAGCAAGTTTGCTGATGACACCGAACTGAGAAGAATGGCTGACACACCGGAAGACTGTGCTGTCATTCAGTGAGACCTGGACAAACTGGAGAGTTGAGTGGAGAGAATCACAGAATCACGGCATGTCAGGGGTTGGGAGGGACCTCAAAAGACCATCTAGTCCAACCCCTCTGCCAGAGAAGGATCACCTAGAGTAGGTCACATAGGAATGCATCTAGGTGGGTTTTGAATATGTCCGGAGAAGAAGACTCCCCAACCTCTCTGGGTAACCTCTTCCAGTGCTCTATCACCCTGACAGGGAAAAATTAAATGTTAAATTTTAAAACTTTTTAAAAATTACTTGAAGGAATATTTTGTATGGCATTTATCAGCCACTTACTGTGGTTGTTACATAAAAAAACCCCAAGCTACAAAAAACAGTTTGGTATTTACAGGTTGCCATCAGTTCTCTAATATATGCTCTTTTCTCCTCTCTTCAAGCAAATAAGAGCATTCTTACAGGCAAAGAAACATAATCCATGGCCATAAAACTGCTTTTGGAATTAATGCAAATTTCTACAAGCATTTGGAATTGTTTCCACTCTTTAACCATTTCAGGAAACAAATTTTTCTGCATTCAGTCCTAGAAAAACTGCAGTCATAGCCTTTGAATATTTCCAGTGAGATTTTGTCTTTATTCAAATAAATAGGCATTATTTTATATTTCAGTAATCAGCTAGCTCTATTACTGAGTTACTAAGTGATTGATTTATTTTTTACTTTCTGCAATCGAAACTGAATTTGAAAAATTTAGAGTTGAAATTTTGCAACTTTTACTATTTTGAAATTAACTTGATAGAATAGGCTGTTTTTATTTTAGACAGGTATCTGACCTAACTTTAATAAATAAATCTCACACAGAAAAGTTCACAAGCACTGTATCAAAAGAGAAGCACCACATGAAATGGGACCTCTTGCAGAGTTGTTCTTGTTAAGTTGCAGCCCAATTAGCAATTACTGACAATTTAGTAGCTATTGATCCCAGTATTTAAAGGTCATTACCTCTTATTTTAAAATCACTATCTTAAAAACAGGGGTTTTTTTTTACAAATTAGAGAGATAAAAAGAAACAGAAACAGCTCACTGAGGGACATTCTATGGCATATCTTTTTATCAAATGTGTGGTCAATTATAATTGGAGAGTTGGTTTTTAGAATGGTCTGTGTTTACAGACAGTGAGACTAACTTTGGATTAGTCACCATGGCTACTAATAGTTTTGTTCTTCCAGGGCAGATGAGGTCATCACATCGTGATCCTAGCGTCAGTAAGTGACCATGCTGATCTTACTTATTTTTCTCTATGTAGTTCATTTTCCCAAGTAAACCAGCTTTACTGCTATTTACAATCCCGTATCCTTCTATTGTTCCCAGCAGACTTGCTCCTAGAAGAGCCCCTCCACACCTGCAGAAGCTTTCTGTTTTCAGTAGGCACAGCCCAGCGAGAGGTAGATGTTAGGGTACATAAGGAAAAATAGAAGCTGTTGATGTTCGATGTTGGTAATCACATGGAATCCGAAAACAAAATCTTTTTTATAAGTACAGCCTGACTGTACTGAAACTAAGTAAGTGGAAAGTGTACAGATCTGGATAGAAGAATAGTACAATTTTCAGAGTATATTGATCTTAAGAATATCTTTTTTTATAAATCACAAAATGAAGTGAAACAAAGAAGTAGAGTTTACTTTCTACCAGACACAGATAATTTATTTCCAAAGATAAAATCAGAAAATTTTAGAAGCTGTAATTTCAGTCAATAGTTGTTACAGATGCAAATTGTCTAAATTGCATTCTTCTCAGTATGAAATTTCATTCTTTTTTCTCTGTGGCTCATCAGCGATAATGTGGAACTTCCCTATGATCTGGGTGGATGAATTAATACATATCAGATGCAAAAATGTTTATGGATTTTTGCTGTCATCTGAGGAAATTTGCAGGTTCATTTTAGCTTTTAGTTTCATTATTTTTAAGGACACTCTTGAGGGTGTAATTTCAGATACTAGTTATTTTCTGCCTCCTAATTTCTTACTTGGAAAATATGTAAGAGAAAAATACGTATATTTGCAACCTGTCTGTGGTAGAAATAGATATCAAGTAATAGATGATCTTTTGAGGTCCCTTCCAGCCCCTAATATTCTGTGATTCTCTGATTCATTAATTTTATTCAAGGATGCACAATACAAATGAAAAGTATTTTAAAAGAATGAGCGTAAAATTTAGTGAAGCAATATATATTCCTTCACAAGCACATTATTTACCTTATGATAGAATGCTAATTGGATAACTTATTCATTTTGTATTATTCTTCAGCATCTGCTATTATTTGCCTTTGTTAATATCCTTTTCTTGTTCTGCTTTTTGATACCTACTAGAGACAGTGAAGATATACTGCAAAAAATTAAATTAATCTGATCATATTTAATAATGTTTCGTGACAAATGCCAGATTGTAAGAATTTCCTCTGCTCTTCTGGGATAAAAAATGCATTGACCCAAAAATTCAAAAATTCTAACTGATTGCTTAGTCTCTCACAAGAAATAAAAAGAACTGATACTAGCAGCTTAATATAATTGAATCAATAAAAAACCCACAACTATTCTGGAAATAAAGGATAAGGGAGAGAAAAATGAACTTCTCTTCTGAGATTTCTAGGATAGGGCAGGCAGGTACTTTTTTTTTTTTCAAGTATTGTCTTCTCACAGACATAACCAAGACTTAAAGACTATTAACCAGCTTTTTCTCAACTAAACAGCTTTTTATCTCACAAGTTTGCTCCTTTTTATTGGTTTTTCTCTTTCAATTATTCAGAAGCCACTTTAGACTACCACTAACATATTTATTGAGCTATTTTTCTTTTTCATTTCTTTTTTTTTTCCTGTTTTTTCCCCTTCCTCCTCTCCTTTTCACTTTCCTACCTGATCCTTTTCTGTTATTCTATTTGTTGGTATGTTACTTAAAAAAATGAAAATACTTTATAGATCTCTGTAAATCCAAAACTAGGTAATACATTCTCTTCTATTTTTCTTTTTCTATGTTGTGATTTAATCCCAGCCAGCAGCTCAGCTGCATTCAGCCAGTTGCTCACTTCTCTGTGGTGTGGGATAGGGGAGAGTATTAGAAGGGCAAAAGCAGAAAAAATTGTGAGTTAGATAAAGACAGTTTCATAGGTAAAGCAAAGACTGCACATATAAGCAAAACAAAACAAGGAATTAATTTGTTACTTCCCACTGGTACGTAGGTGTTTAGTGAGCTGCAGGAAAGCAAGGCTGCTTTGTGAAGACAAATGACACAACTCTCGCCGCTTCCTTCTTCTTCCTCCAAGCTTTTATTGTGGAGCATGACATCATATGGTCTGGAATATCTGTTTGGTCCATTGGGGTCAGCTGTCCCAGCTGTGTCCCCTCCCAACTCCTTGTGCATCCCCAGCCTACATGCTGGTGGGATGAGGAGAATCACAGAATCATAGAATCATAGAAAAATTCAGGTTGGAAAAGACCCTTGGGATCATCGAGTCCAACCATTAACCCTACACTACAAATTCACCCCTAAACCATGGTCTTGATGCTGTGCAAGCACGCCTAAACCCCAGGTCTTGATGTTGTGCAAGTACTGCTCAGCAACAGATAAAATATCTCTGTGTTATCAACATTTTTCACCACAAATCAAATCATAGCAGCATGGAAGCTACTATGAAGAACAAACATATCAAATCAGTACACTCTGCAAAGAAATACAACAAAGAGTACTGGAAAATAAGATACAGGCTAGGTAGATGGGAACTCTTCACAAAATGTAAGAGAGCCTGCCATAGTCGATTTCATCTGCATTCTTTGAGAATTCTTTGGGTTAAAAAAATTAATAAAATAATAATAAATTAATATGAAGTTCAAAGGAGAAACTTCCATTGATTTATTTCTTCTTGATCATAGATACTCTTATTTCTGGAAAATCTTTTCTTTTCTGTCTATTGATGCATATCTGCATAATTCTGCTGTGGTCTGCTCTTCAACTCGCCTGTCTTGATTGCTTACCGACTACTCCAAATGTACTTTCAAAGGTATAAACGATTCCCCAGTATGTACATCCAAAGTAATTCAATTTCACCTAAGCACAGTTCTTAACTTCACTGAGTTAGTTCATACTGGGAAGAAAAATAAGATCTATATCAGTGTGCCAGTTCTCTTTGAAATATATGTGTTAAGTAATATGAATGATAAACATTTTCTGAATTCATAATTTTCAAAATAGTCAGTCCAAATTTTTTTTTAACAGATTTGTTGCTCTGTAACCTGGATTCCAAATATGAAAATTTATTTTCAGCTGCTAACACTGTATAGAATCATGGAATCTTAGAATCATTTAGATTGGAAAAGACCTTTAAGATACTAAAGATATCAGTAGATATATGACAGCATTAGGAAGAATATACTTCCTGATCATGAGTCCACAAAAAGAAAAACAGATTTCAACATCCATATAGCTAATACTTTAATTTAAAACATTTGTTTAATACTAAGGTCTTTTTCTACAACTGTTTCCAAAATCATCTGAAATTATAACTGTAGTGACTCAAACCATTTTCTAAAAAAATCTTACACACAACTACACATTCCAAGTCATATAACTGCAGCTGAGAACCTTTTAAGCAATTTCTTTTTGATAAATTTTAATGCATTTTAACAGCATAATATCCATAATTCATTTCTCATCATATCTAGTGATGATCATTAAGGGCCAGAATTTATTCTTAGATTTTCAGGAAGACTCTCCATTGGCTTGGAAATTAATGGTCTCACCTCTCCTTGATAGTTGAAAACAGCAGTGTCTTCATGTTTTGCACTGGTATCATTATTATTATTATTAGTAGTAATTTTAATATATATATTATATTATATTATATTATATTATATT